>NC_041387.1:607843885-607906235 GCF_002162155.2 Triticum dicoccoides | reverse complement strand
GCCGCAGCCGCCGCCACCCCTCCCCACCCCGCCACCCGAACCGCAGCAGCAGCAGCAACCGCAGCCGCCGCCGTCGCCAAGCCACCGCTGCCTCCCGCCGCCACCGCCGCAGCCCTGCCACCTCGCGTCGTCCCGCCGTCCCGCCGGAGCCGAGACGAAGGTATTAACAGCCGCCGCCGCCGTGGTCTGTTTTTTTAAACCCGATCCGGTTTTTCGTTAGAAACCCTAGATTCGTTTTTTTTAAAATAGATCGAGTTTTTTTCCGGTTTATTTATTTAGCGAGCGTTCGCCCGTTCGTTCATTTTAACGAACAAATTCGCCTTTTAGTTTCAGTTAACGAATGTTTGTTCGTTAATCTGTTCATCAGTTTTTTTTTCTTTTTTATCGGACTTTTCCGCGATTATTTGTGATCGCGATTTCTGATCCGATTTTCGTTCTAGTATAACTTTTCGCTCGCTTATCGGAATCAGGCGATTCAAGTGCCTAGAGTTTTGTATCGAAACCCTCTTTCCGTTTCATCAACTCAAACAAGTTTTTGCTTCTGTAAAATTTGACGTAGGTTCAGATTAGTAAACAAAGCTTGTTTCTTTCGCCATTTGACTTCCGTTGCTTCGTTTGATTTGATTCTTTTTGCAAACCGGAGTTCTTAAGTTGAGCTTTCTGGTTAGATCTTTTATTTGAGTTTGACCTGTGCATTAGATGAGTACTTATTGTATGCTTATTTGTTTGCAATAGAGTACCCGGAGTGCGCCGCTTGCTACTTTGAATCTCTAGGTTTCGCGGATCATCAGCAAGGCAAGTAACACTTTGATCATACCTCTTTACTACCCAGTTTAATTGCATTAGATCAATCCTCAAACAATTGCATAATTAGGATCTGATCTTAACATGTGGATTTTGGGAAGTAGATGAGGTAGAACCTATTACCTATTTTATTATCAAACCCCTGGGAGTTACTTCGACGTTTGCTTATTATGCCATGCTATGCTAGTAGACGTGGATTGGGTGAGTGTATCCATGACAGATGTGAGAGTGTTAATTAATGGTTTATTTAAGGTGGCAACTTAAACACACATCTGGGTGGATTGAGGCACCTGGATATTCCAGCGATTGCCTGTTTTTCTTTATGGACCGCCACCCAGAATCAAAGGGATCATGAGATTATTCATGCTAGAAACTTCCGTGTGCAGCCACAAACTACTATGGGCTCTAGCATAGTTGACTAAGTCGTGCGAACTCTTACAGTGGTAGACTAGCAGATGTAGGGGATGTAGGTTGGTACTGTCTACCTGATCGTAAGGTGCTAGCGCTTCTGAAAGACTATGTCTCGGTCTTCCGTTTCTCAAACATCTTGTAGTGCGAGAATCCCAACAGAGGAGATCGAGTCTTGTGGGGAAAAGTGCGCAAACCTCTGCAGAGTGTATAAACTAATCATGGTTAGCCGCGTCCCCGGTTATGGACATCTTGAGTATCTAGTACTTGGATTATCATGTGAATCTCATCATGTTACTTTAATTAATATTGTTGGGTTTTAATGATGATGCTTAATTGGGATTGAGAATGTTGTCAACCATTCTCAATGTTTAACAACCACCATGATAGTTAAATAAAATTTATTCCTTTGTAGTAGGGAAAAATTGGCTTTATGCAAAACTGTAATCATAGAGCTTACCACCATCCATATATGCATGTAGTATAGCTTTATTCTTTCATTACTCTCTATGTGTTACATTGCCAGCATATTCCATGTGCTGACCCGTTTTCAAGCTGCAACATTCATGTTGCAGACTTTTCAGACGACGAGTAAGGTGCCTATTAGGTCATGGTTCTATACTCAGTGATGTCGTTGGAGTTGATGGACTCATCTATCTTCCAAGCCTTCCGCTGTTATCGTTATTAGATGGCCTTAAGCCATATTTATTGTAATAAGTTCTCTTTTGAGACATTCGATGTAATAAGTGTGTGATTGCTACTCTGTTATAAATCCTTCAAGTACTGTGTGTGTCAGCATTACTGATCCAGGGATGACACTAAAGCACAGAGATCAGACTGTTTGAGGTCTGGTCGCTACAATATATCATTGTAAAGTAGAGCTAGACTGCATGATTGGATTGTATAGAAGGATAAGAAGGCATTCAAGTAGGAGTAGATCCTATTGGTCCAAAGTAGGCATTCTTGTATCAATTAAAGTAGCTATCTTCATGAAATAAGCGCTAAGATTCTAGTTCAAAGATAGGAGCATTAAGCTCTAAATCCAGTCAGTCCCTAAAAACATCGAAGCGAACAATAGATCGGGAGTTCCGCCACCGCAAGCCTCTGTAGCCACCAAAAACCTCTCGGCAGCCCGTTCCGGCACCCTGCCGGAGGGGGGATCCCTCACCTGTGGCCATCTTCATCATCTCGGTGCTCTCCATGACAAGGAGGGAGTAGTTCACCCTCGGGGCTGAGGGTATGTACCAGTAGCTATGTGTTTGATCTCTCTCTCTCTCTCGTGTTCTCTCTATGGCACGATCTTGATGTATCGGAGCTTTGCTATTATAGTTGGATCTTATGATGTTTCTCCCCCTCTACTCTCTTGTAATGGATTGAGTTTTCCCTTTGAAGTTATCTTATCGGATTGAGTCTTTAAGGATTTGAGAACACTTGATGTATGTCTTGTCGTGCTTATCTATGGTGACAATGGGATATTCATGTGATCCACTTGATGTATGTTTTGGTGATCAACTTGCGGGTTCCGCCCATGAACCTATGCATAGGGGTTGGCACACGTTTTCGTCTTGACTCTCCGGTAGAAACTTTGGGGCACTCTTTGAAGTACTTTGTGTTGGTTGAATAGATGAATCTGAGATTGTGTGATGCATATCGTATAATCATGCCCACGGATACTTGAGGTGACAATGGAGTATCTAGGTGACATTAGGGTTTTGGTTGATTTGTGTCTTAAGGTGTTATTCTAGTATGAACTCTATGATAGATTGAATGGAAAGAATAGCTTCATGTTATTTTACTACGGACTCTTGAATTGATAGAACAGAAAGGATAACTTTGAGGTGGTTTCATACCCTACCATAATCTCTTCGTTTGCTCTCCACTATTAGTGGCTTTGGAGCGACTCTTTGTTGCATGTTGAGGGATAGTTATATGATCCAGTTATGTTATTATTGCTAAGAGAACTTGCACTAGTGAAAGTATGAACCCTATGCCTTGTTTCCTACCATTGCAATACCGTTACGATCACTTTTATCATTAGTTACCTTGCTGTTTTTATATTTTCAGATTACAAATACCTATATCTACCATCCATATTACACTTGTATCACCATCTCTTCGCCGAACTAGTGCACCTATACAATTTACCATTGTATTGTGAGTGTTGGGGACACAAGAGACTCTTTGTTATTTGGTTGCAGGGTTTTTTGAGAGAGGCATCTTCATCCTATGCCTCCCATGGATTGATAAACCTTAGGTCATCCACTTGAGGGAAATTTGCTACTGTCCTACGAACCTCTGCACTTGGAGGCCCAACAACATCTACAAGGAGAAGGTTGCGTAGTATACATCAAGCTCTTTTCTGGCGTCGTTGCCGGGGAGGTGAGTACTTGAAGGTATATCTTTAGATCTTGCAATCGAATCTTTTTGTTTCTTGTTTTATCACTAGTTTAGTTTATAAAAGAAAACTATAAAAAATGGAATTAAGTTTGCCTCATACGCTTCATCTTTTTAATATCTTTCGTGAGAATGCTGGAAAGGAAAATTGTGCTCAATTGCTAGAAGAAGAATGCATTAAAATGTTTGATGAGCATGATTGCAATGTTGTTAGTATGAATTCCCTGAATATCCATGATGCTAATGATATGCAAAGCCACAAGCTTGGGGAAGCTTTGTTTGATGAAGATGATATGTTTAGTCCCCCAAGTTTTAATGAGAATATTTATGATGAAAGCATGCCTCCTATTTATGATGATTATATTTATGAAAGTGGATTTGGAGAGGTCATGACTTTATTTAGTGATGAATCCACTATTTCGGAAGAGGTTCCAATTGATTATGAGAACAAAGTTATTATCTTTGATGATTATTGTGATGACTTGTATGCTATTAAGAATAAGGATAACCATGAAACTTGTCATCATGATTTTAGTTTTCAATTGGATTATGCCTCACATGATAATTATTTCGTTGAGTTTGCTCCCACTACTATTCATGAGAAGAAATTTGCTTATGTGGAAAGTAGTAAATTTTCTATGCTTGTAGATCATGGAAAGAATGCTTTATGTGCTGGTTATATTGTTGAATTCATTCATGATGCTACTGAAAATTATTATGAGGGAGGAACATATGCTTGTAGGAATTGCAATAATATCAAGTTTCCTCTCTTTGTGCTTAAAATCTTGAAGTTATGCTTGTTTAGCCTTCCTATGCTAATTGATTATTGTTACCATAAGTTGTTTGCTCACAAAATCCATATGCATAGGAAGTGGGTTAGGCTTAAATGTGCTAGTCATATGCCTCATGATGCTCCCTTTATGTTTCAATTCTTATCTTTTATGTGAGCATCATTGTCATCATCATGCCTAGCTAAAAGGCATTAAAGAAAAGCGCTTGTTGGGAGACAACCCAATATTTACCTTTACTGTTTTTGTGTGTTCACATGTTATACTGTAGTAATCATGTCTTATAGCTTTTTTTCAATAAAGTGCCAAGTAAGACCTTTAGGACAGCTTATGGTGATAGTTGTGTTGATCCTGATGAAAATCAGAAACTTTTGCATCCAGTAAATTAGTTTTGATAATTCACATGAACGTGATTATGATCTGATTCTTTTTGCTATTGATTGGTACACAAATTTCTAAGGACTTCCTAATTTGGTAGGATTTTTGGAGTTCCATAAGTATACGTTTGATACCGATTACTACAGACTGTTCTGTTTTTGACAGATTCTGTTTTCTATGTGTTGTTTGCTTATTTTGATCAATCTATGTGTAGTATCGGAGGGTATGAACCATAGAGAAGTTGGAATACAGTAGATATTACACCAATATGAATCTACAATGAGTTCATTACAGTACCTAAGTGGTGGTTTTATTTTCTTATACTAACGGAGCTTACGAGTTTTTTGTTGAGTTTTGTGTTGTGGAGTTTTCAAGTTTTAGGTAAAGATTCGATGGACTATGGAATAAGGAGTGGCAAGAACCTAAGCTTGGGGATGCCCAAGTCACCCCAAGATATTCAAGGATAACCAAAAGCCTAAGCTTGGGGATGCCCCGGAAGGCATCCCCTCTTTCGTCTTTGTTCATCGGTAACTTTACTTGGAGCTATATTTTTATTCACCACATGATATGTGTTTTGCTTCGAGCGTCATTTTATTTTTTTAGTATTTGCTTGATGTTATTCAGAATAATGTTTTCCATCTATATTTTCAATAAAAATGTCAATGATAGCCTTTACCATGCTTATTTTGCTAGTATACATGTTGCTGTTTGAAAACAGAAAGTTTACCGCTGTTGCAAACATTCCCTAGAAAAGTCGGAGAATGATATAATGTTGAAAAATTTTGCATACTGAGCTCTGATAAATCTTCTACAGTGTAGTATTTTTCTCATAATTTTTGGAGTTAGGTAAGTATCATGAATCTTGCATTCTTTACAGACTATACTGTTTTGGCAGATTGCTGTTATGGTTGCATTGTTTGCATATGTTTGTTTGTTTAATGATTCTATTTGAAGATAGAAGTATTAAATATGCAGAGGAATTTAGTATGCAATGTTGAATAATAATTTTAGTGATTTGTTACAGTAGAAAATGATAAGGTTTTTGCATTGGTTTATACTAACTTATCTCATGAGTTCTTGTTAAGTTTGGTGTGGATGAAGCCTTCGAGATTTAGGAAACCGAAATATAAAAGGAATTAAGGAGACACAAAAGCTCAAGCTTAGGGATGCCCAAGGCACCCCAATATAATATTTCAAGAAGTCTCAAGCATCTAAGCTTGGGGATGCCCCGGTAGGCATCCCACCTTTCTTCTTCAACAATTACCGGTTAGTATCGATTGAACCTAAGTTTTTGCTTCTTCACATGAGTTGTGCTATCCTTTCAATACCATTTTACTTTGTTTTGCTTGCTGTTTGAATAAAATACCAAGATCTGAAATTCTTAAATGAGAGAGAGTCTTCACATAGTTACATAATTATTTAACTACTCATTGATCTTCACTTATATATTTTTGGAGTAGTTTGTCATTGGTTGAATGAGTTGAATGTCGTAAATCTGAAATTTTATATGTTTCATTTGCTTATCCCATGGGGAGTAATGACTTCACATCTAAGAAGTAGAGGTTGTAAATTTATTGAAGGTTAGCAAGCATTGTATTGGTCACTTGAACAATTCATGAAAGAATATTGAAGGAAGAGAGATTTCACATATAAATATACTATCCTGGACATCTTTTATAATTGTGGGCACTCATTAAAGTATGACATGCTAAAGAGTTGATGTTGGACAAGGAAGACAACGTAATGGGTTATGTTTTCTCACATCTCAGTTAAAGTATATTGTCATGGATCGTCCAACATGTTGAGCTTGCCTTTCCCCCTCATGCTAGCCAAATTCCTTGCACCAAGTAGAGATACTACTTGTGCTTCCAATTATCCTTAAACCCAGTTTTGCCATGAGAGTCCACCATACCTACCTATGGATTGAGTAAGATCCTTCAAGTAAGTTGTCATGTTGCAAGCAATAAAAATTGCTCTCTAAATATGTATGACTTATTAGTGCGGAGAAAATAAGCTTTATACGATTGTGTGATATGGAAGCAATAAAAGTGACAGACTGCATAATAAAGGTTCATATCACAAGTGGCAATATAAAGTGATGTTCTTTTGCATTAAGATTTTGTGCATCCAACCCTAAAAGCACATAACAACCTCTGCTTCCCTCTGTGAAGGGCCTATCTTGTACTTTATGTCTTTTACTTTATGCAAGAGTCAAGGTGATCTTCACCTTTCCTTTTTTTCATTTTATCCTTTGGCAAGCACCTCGTGTTGGAAAGATCCTGATATATATATCCAATTGGATGTAAGTTAGCATGAACTATTATTGTTGACATCACCCAAAGGTGAATACGTTGGGAGGCAACACTATATGCCCCTATCTTTCTCAGTGTCCGATTAAAACTCCATAACCATTAGTATTGCGTGAGTGTTAGCAATTGTAGAAGACTATATGATAGTTGAATATGTGGAGTTTGCTAAATCAAAGCTCTGACATAGACCCTTCCTGAAAATAAGATGAATTGTAATTTTTTGATGACTAAGAATGAAGTTTGCTAGTTTTCAAGAAAGTTTATGGTCTATGCTTTAACATGTGAATAGCTTGTTACTTGATCTTGAGAAGTTTTATGAGATGAACTACTGTTATGACATATAATCATGCTAGAAAAGGTGATTGAAATTATCATTGATCAAACTTGTGCACATGCTAGCATTCAAACTTCATAAATTCTTCCTTTTATCATTTACCTACTCGAGGACGAGGAGGAATTAAGCTTGGGGATGCTGATACGTCTCCAAAGTATCTATAATTTATGAAGCATTCATGTTATTATATTATCTGTTTTGGATGTTTACGGGCTTTATTATACACTTCTATATTATTTTCGCGACTAACCTATTAACCGGAGGCCCAACCCATATTGTTGTTTTCTTGCCTATTTCAGTGTTTCGAAGAAAAGGAATATCAAACGGAGTCCAAGCGGAATGAAACCTTCGGGACCATTATTTTTGGAATGGAAGCGATCCAAGAGACTTGGAGTTGAAGTCAAGGAAGCTTCGAGGTGGGAACGAGGGTGGGGGGCGCCCCCCCCCCCTACTGGGCGCGCCCCCCTGTCTCATGGGCCCCTCGAGGCTCCCCCAACCGACTTCTTTCGCCTATATATTCCCATATACCCTAAAAACATCAAAGCGAACAATAAATCGGGAGTTCCGCCACCGCAAGCCTCTGTAGCAACCAAAAACCTCTCGGGAGCCTGTTTCGGCACCCTGCCGGAGGGGGGATCCCTCACCGGTGGTCATCTTCATCATCCTGGCGCTCTCCATGACGAGGAGGGAGTAGTTCACCCTCGGGGCTGAGGGTATGTACCAGTAGCTATGTGTTTGATCTCTCTCTCTCTTGTGTTCTCTCTATGGCACGATCTTGATGTATCGCGAGCTTTGCTATTATAGTTGGATCTTATGATGTTTCTCCCCCTCTACTCTCTTGTAATGGATTGAGTTTTCCCTTTGAAGTTATCTTATCGGATTGAGTCTTTAAGGATTTGAGAACACTTGATGTATGTCTTGCCGTGCTTATCTGTGGTGACAATGGGATATTCATGTGATCCACTTGATGTATGTTTTGGTCATCAACTTGCAGGTTCTGCCCATGAACCTATGCATAGGGGTTGGCACACGTTTTTGTCTTGACTCTTCGGTAGAAACTTTGGGGCACTCTTTGAAGTACTTTGTGTTGGTTGAATAGATGAATCTAAGATTGTGTGATGCATATCGTATAATCATGCCCATGGATACTTGAGGTGACAATGGAGTATCTAGGTGACATTAGGGTTTTGGTTGATTTGTGTCTTAAGGTGTATTCTAGTTGAACTCTATGATAGATTGAACGGAAAGAATAGCTTCATGTTATTTTACTACGGACTCTTGAATAGATAGAACAGAAAGGATAACTTTGAGGTGGTTTCGTACCCTACTATAATCTCTTCATTTGTTCTCCGCTATTAGTGGCTTTGGAGTGACTCTTTGTTGCATGTTGAGGGATGGTTAAATGATCCAGTTATGTTATTATTGTTGAGAGAACTTGCACTAGTGAAGGTATGAACCCTATGCCTTGTTTCCTACCATTGCAATACCGTTACGATCACTTTTATCATTACTTACCTTGTTGTCTTTATATTTTCAAATTACAAATACCTATATCTACCGTCCATATTGCACTTGTATCACCATCTCTTCGCCGAACTAGTGCACCTATACAATTTACCATTGTATTGGGTGTGTTGGGGACACAAGAGGCTCTTTATTATTTGGTTGCAGGGTTGTTTGAGAGAGACCATCTTCATCCTACGCCTCCCATGGATTGATAAACCTTAGGTCATCCACTTGAGGGAAATTTGCTACTGTCCTACAAACCTCTGCACTTGGAGGCCCAACAACGTCTACAAGGAGAAGGTTGCGTAGTAGACATCAACCACCCACCGTAACCGGGAACACCCCGATATTTTCCTCGCCCTCGCTTCTACCACGGTTTTTTCCGTCATGGACGGCCCAAAGAATGTCATCCGGCCCGCCCAGGACAAAAAGCCCATTTTCTGTCATGATTTTTTGTTATAGAAGTAGGATCCCACCACATCTATGATGATACCGGGTTTTGTCACAACTATCGTCATAGAAGTGTCATAAGTATGACAGGAAAAAAATTCGTTCAGCCCAAAATTTCACGGATGTGTCTTTTTTTTGTAGTGCATGGTATAGTTGGTACTCCTAGATCTGCTAGTTTCTTAGGTATTCCACCCTTAAAAGTATAATTAGCAAGCATGGTGGAAATTTCAGCTTCCGGTATCTTTCTTTTATTGGTAATAGTATCTTTCATGTATTTAGCATAAGGATTTACTTTAAGCATATCAGCTAAGCGCATACGTAAAAAGATAGGTCTAATCATTTCAGCAAAGCACTCAAAATCCTCATTATCCTTTTTCTTGGATGGCTTAGGAGGAAAGGGCATGGGTTTCTGAACCCATGGTTCTCTTTCTTTACCGTGCTCCCTAGCAACAAAGTCTCTCTTATCATAACGTTGATTCTTTGATTGTGGGTTATCAAGATCAATAGCAGGTTCAATCTCTACATCATTATTATTGCTAGGTTGAGCATCAACATGAACATTATCATTAACATTATCACTAGGTTCATGTTCATCACCAGATTGTGTTTCAGCATCAGAAATAGAAATAGTATTGGGATTCTTAGGTGTGTCTACAACAGGTTCACTAGAAGCATGCAAAGTCCTATCATTTTTCTTTTTCTTCTTTTTAGAAGGACTAGGTGCATCAACATTAGTTCTCTCAGAATCTTGCTCAATTCCCTTAGGGTGGCCCTCGGGATACAAAGGTTCCTGAGTCATTTTACTCATTCTAGTTGCTACTCTAACAGCAAAGTCATGTTTATTATTATTTAATTCATTGAGCAAATCATTTTGATCCTTAAGCACTTGTTCTACTTGAGTGGTAACTATAGAAGCATGTTTACTAATGAGTTTAAGTTCACCTTTAACTCTAGACATATAATCACTCAAGTGTCCAATCATATAAGCATTACTTTTCAATTGTCTACCAACATAAGCATTGAAATTTTCTTGTCTAGCCATAAAATCATCAAATTCATCCAAGCATTGGCTAGCAAACTTAGTAGACGAGATTTCAACTTTATCATATCTATAGAGAGAATTTACCTTTACTACCTGTGTCGGGTTATCAAGACCATGTATTTTTTCCATAGGTGGTATATTAAGGCCATGTATTTCTTCAACAGGAGGTAAATTCTTAACTTCTTCAGCTTTAATACCTTTTTCTTTCATAGATTTCTTTGCCTCTTGCATATCTTCAGGACTGAGAAATAGAACACCTCTTTTCTTCGAAGTTGGCTTCCGAATTGGTTCAGGAAGTGTCCAATTATTTTCATTTGTCAACATATTATTCAATAGTAATTCATCTTGATCGATTGTTCTTTCCCTAAAAACACAACCAGCACAACTATCCGGGTGGTCTCTAGAAGCATAAGTTAGTCCATTATAAAAGATATTCTTGAGAGGATGATCAGGCAAAGCATTAAGTAATCAGAGAAGCCTCCCCCAAGCTTGTGGGAGACTCTCTTCTTAAATTTGCACACAATTATATATTTCCCTTAAACCAGCTTGTTTCTTATGAGCAGGGAAATATTTAGCAGAGAAGTACTAAATCATATCCTCGGGACTACGCACACAACCAGGATCAAGAGAATTAAACCAAGTTTCAGCATCACCCTTTAATGAGAACGGGAATATCTTAAGGATACAGTAGTAGCGAGATTTCTCATCATTAGTGAACAGGGTGGCTATATCATTTAACTTAATAAGATGTGCCACAACAGTTTCAGATTAATGGCCATAAAAAGGATCAGATTCAACCAAAGTAATTATCTCAGGATCGACAGAGAAATCATAATCCTTATCAGTAACACAGATACGTGAAGTAGCAAAAGCGGGGTCATGTTTCATTCTAGCATTCAGAGACTTTTGTTTCAGCTTAGCTAATAATTTCTTAAGATCAGATCTATCATTGCAAGCAAGAAAATCTCTAACAGTTTCTTCATCCATAACATAACCCTCAGGCACAACAGGCAATTCATATCTAGGGGGAGAATTCTCATCATCATTTTCATCAATAATATCAGGTTCAATTATTTCATTCTCTCTAGCCCTAGCAAGTTGTTCATCACGAAATTCACCTAATGGCACAGTAGTATCAGGCATAGAAGTAGTTTCATCATAAGTATCATGCATAGTAGAAGTGGCATCATCAATAACATGCGACATATCAGCATTAATAGCAGAAGCAGGTTTAGGTGTCGCAAGCTTACTCATAACAGAAGGAGAATCAAGTGCAGAGCTAGATGACAGTTCCTTACCTCCCCTCGTAGTTAAGGGATAAATCTTAGTTCTTTCGTATTTCAAGTTCCTCATAGTGATCAGCAAATATAAATCCCAAGTGACTCAAAGAATAGAGCTATGCTCCCCGGTAACGGTGCCACAAAATAGTCTTGATAACCCACAAGTATAGGGGATCGCAACAGTTTCCAACGGTAGAGTATTCAACCCAAATTTATGGATTCGACACAAGGGGAGCCAAAGAATATTCTCAAGTATTAGCAGTTAAGTTGTCAATTCAACCACACCTAGATAACTTAATATTTGCAGCAAAGTATTTAGTAGCAAAGTAGTATGGAAGTAACGGTAACAGTAGCAAACGTAAAAGTAATAGTTTTGTAGTAATTGTAACAGCAGCAACGGTAAAGTAAATAAGCAAAGAGCAATATATGAAAAGCTCGTAGGCATTGGATCCATGATGGATAATTATGTCGTATGAGACTCCTCATGTAATAGTTATAACATAGGGTGACACAGAACTAGCTCCAGTTCATCAATGTAATGTAGGCATGTATTCCGAATATAGTCATACGTGCTTATGGAAAAGAACTTGCATGACATCTTTTGTCCTACCCTCCCGTGGCAGTGGGGTCCTAATGGAAACTAAGGGATATTAAGACCTCCTTTTACTAGAGTGCCGGACCAAAGCATTAACACTTAGTGAATACATGAACTCCTCAAACTACGGTCATCACCGGTAAGTATCCCGATTGTTATCACTTCGGGGTTAATGGATCATAACACATAATAGGTGACTATAGACTTGCAAGATAGGATCAAGAACTCACATATATTCATCAAAACATAATAGGTTCAGATCTGAAATCATGCCAATCGGGCCCTAGTGACAAGCATTAAGCATAGCAAAGTCATAGCAACATCAATCTCAGAACATAGTGGATACTAGGGATCAAACCCAAACAAAACTAACTTAATTACATGGTAAATCTCATCCAACCCATCACCGTCCAGCTAGCCTACGATGGAATTACTCACGCACGGCGGTGAGCATCATGAAATTGGTGATGGAGGATGGTTGATGATGACGACGGCGTCAGATTCCCCTCTCCGGAGCCCCGAACGGACTCCAGATTAGCCCTCCCGAGAGAGATTAGGGCTTGGCAGCGGCTCTGTATCGTAAAACGCAATGAATCTTTCTCCCTGATATCTTTCTCCGTGAACGTGAATATATGGAGTTGGAGTTGAGGTCGGTGTCGGTGTCAAAGCCGGCGGATCTCGGGTAGGGGGTCCCGGTCTGTGCGTCTAAGGCTAATGGTAACAGGAGGCAAGGGACACAATGTTTACCCAGGTTCGGGCCCTCTCGATGGAGGTAAAACCCTACTTCCTGCTTGATTGATCTTGATGATATGAGTATTACAAGAGTTGATCTACCACGAGATCGTAGAGGCTAAACTCTAAGAGCTAACCTATGATGATTAATTGTTGTCATCTCCCCTATACAGACTAAACCCTCTGGTTTATATAGACACCGGAGGGGGCTAGGGTTTGCACAGAGTCGATTACAAAGAAGGAAATCTAACATCCGGATCACCAAGCTTGTCTTCCACGCAAAGGAGAGTCCCATCCGGACACGGGGCGAAGTCTTGAGTCTTTGTATCTTCATAATCCAACAGTCCGGCCAAAGTATATAGTTCGGCTATCCGGATACCCCTTAATCCAGGACTCCCTCAGTAGCCCCTGAACCAGGCTTCAATGACGATGAGTCCGGCGCGTAGTTTGTCTTCGGCATTGCAAGGCGGGTTCCATCTCCGAATACTCCAAAGCAATTATTGAACACTTAAATCGTGTCCGGATCTGCAAGATGATCTTCACATACCGCCGTAGAGAGAACAATATTCCACAAATGTAATATGCTGATAATTTTTGTACGGCGCGCTCCTGCATCGTGGCCCGACCCAATACGAATCGGTTTTTCTCGGCCTGCCTCGATACGCATTGCGAGGCAGTTTTATTGGCGCATCTTGCCAAAGCAGAGATCGTGTTCCCATTATCGCGGGATCTTCTATCAACACGAGCGCGCGCAACCCCATGGCGCCTATTAGTATGACTCCGTGTTTTTGGCAAGTCCCAAGCGGTGACGCTGAGGATGCTTGATATTCACCCCCTTTATAAAGGAGCCGAGGCCTATCCCTCTTTTCCACCACCCTTGCACCTTTTCGCATCTCGAGTTCTAACACCCGGAGCCCCAGCTCGAGTACCTCGGATCCTCAATCAAGTCCGGATCCAACCTTCAAGGCCGGCCGGTGGCCTCCTCGGTCACAGAAGAGGACATTGCGAAGCTTAGGGAGGTCGGATATCTAACTGCCGACATCAAGCACAGGCTTCCTGCTCTAGGGCAGGTCATCCAACTCCCTAACCCAGCGAGAGCATTGTATTTGTTCCTCACTTCCTCCGCGGCTTAGGCTTCTCCCTTGATCCCTTTGTGAGAGGGCTCATGTTCTACTACGAGCTAGATTTTCATGATCTAGCTCTGGACGCCATACTTCAAATCTCGTCGTTCATCATTGTGTGTGAAGCCTTTCTCCACATCACTCTGCACTTCGGCTTATGGCTCAAGACCTTTAATGTGAAGCCGAAGATGATTGAGGGGCGACACGCGGAGTGCGGAGGTGCTGTAATAAGCAGGAACGCCGACGCTCCATGGCCAGAGGGCTCCTTCCCAGAGGTGTCCGATCTATGGCAGTGGATGTGGGTTTACGTCACGGCTCCCAGAGGCACAAAGTGTGTGGCTGCCCCCGACTTCCGTTTGGGTCCTCCTCCTCAACACGCGTCATGGACCAATGTAGGACGGGATTGGGGGCCTGCTAATGATGTACCAACACTGCAGAGCCGTATCCGAGAGCTTCTTGAGAGGGACATTAGCCTTGCCATCATAATTCAGGTAATGCTAATCCGATGGATGTTGCCGTGCAAACGCCGGCCTCTCCGGATGTGGAAGTTCAATCCGGAAGGTCCGCGGACTATTCTGCACTTCTTCGGCCTGATGCTCGAAGGGATGTGTAAGTTATTCTTCGAACCACAAGCAAAGTGTCCGGACACCACCGAGGATGCGGGCCTGAGCTGCAATTGCCCAGATACCCAAGTAAGTAACCCAGAAACCGAACACTTTGTTTATATTTTGTCATAACTTTATTCAGAAAATCCTCCGTGGCCAGGAATGGCTCAGCAAGGCGGAGAGAATCAGGTGTCCGGCGCCACTTCCCGAAGGCTCGCCTAGTCCCGCTATAGCCAAGATGCTTGGCCGTGTGTTAAGTAGAGTGCCTTCAGGGAAAGGTGAAGGGAAGGACAGAGAAGCAGAGCTTCACACATTGCACATGCAAACTGGGGGAATTGCTACCTTCCCAAAGGAGGATAGTCGGGGAGGAGAATCTAAGGTTTCCTCCCCTCGCGGGAAGAAGAGGGCCGCCTCCGAAGACCCAGAGACGGAGGCACCCCGGGAAGGGAAGAGAACCTCACCAAGGGGCCCTGCCCCGAAGGGCGTCTTCACCGCGCCATGCCCGCAAATGGGCCAGCCCTCAACCGAGTTGTAAGCTAATCGTAAATACCAAGATAGCGCCTCCTCCTCCGAGAACGTGACCAGGATCCATTTTCTTTTTTTTTTTGCAGTCCGGCTAGCAGATCTTCTCGACGGAGTTTGTCATCGGGGGATCTCCTTCCGAAGATGATGGAGAGTGAAACCCCACCAACCTCTCCACCTCATGGGGCTGGCGACCCCGAGGTGTCGTCACGGAGAAGTCCGGATTTGCCGAGGCCGAAAGCTAGCACTTCGGCCACCCTGAGCCCGGAGCATTCGGCTCCCACGGGGGGGGGGCGGTAAGGGAGATCCGCCACAGTTCGGAGGCCGGCCAGATGCGCTGACGGGCCTTCTGGAACGAGTTGCTCTCTCGGAGGATCACCGTTCATTAATGAGCACGGTGCTTGCAAAGATTTCATCCGCCACAAGCGGGTTGAATGAAGCTTTTACGAGTCTACTCGGAGGCTTTGAGGTATGTGACGAAAACACGTAATTCTTGGTTATGGCGCACGCGCTAGGTGTGCTCCATATGGATAGTAGCCTCTGAGACTCTAGGTGCCAGCCCAAGGCGGCAAACGGAGGATCACATCCTTGAGTAATGATCATACTGTGTTTATGCAAAGGTGGACAAGGATCTGGCAGCCAACCAGTCCATTGAAGTCACCGAACTAAGGCGACAGATTGGTGTCATTGATGCTGATATCACACTTGTGAACGAGCGGCTCAATGAGTCACAAGGTATGTGCTCTGTTTTCCTTATTTGTTATAGGGAGAAGCAAGAGGAGCATGTTGTTAACGTTGTATGCTTGGACTGTAGATGGGGCTTCTGCCATGGAAGCCCTGAGGGCGGAACTTGCCCTGGCCAAGGAACAAGCCCGGGCTAGCGATGCGGCTGCCCTAAAGGCGTCCGAAGAGTTGAGAGCCGAACAGGCTGCTCGTCGCCGAAGCAAAGACAAAGTAGCCGAGATGGCTGTGGAGCTAAAAAATGTTGCCGAACGGTATGAGCTTCTTGAAAAAGATAAGAAGGCTATTTTGACTGACCTGAAGAAGGCACTTGATGCGGCCAAGGAGACGCGGTCCGAAATTAGGGATGCGCGGGAGGAGCTTCGATAGGCCGCGGAAATCACGGCCGGAAACCCCTACTTGTTGCGGATGAAGTTTCTAGATTCGAAGTACGCTCTTCTTGATCATCGTTGGAGTCCGGTAGACGCGTATGCGGATTTGGCGAAGAGTACGGCTGATGCGGCCAAGTTTTTCGAGGATCAAAAAGATAATGAAGTGGAAAAGTTGTTCTGGTCGCAATTCGGTGCTCCAACGCGCACATTGCCGTTGAGTGAGAAGATAGCTGCTGTGGCCGAGCTCCATAGGCTGTCCGGACTTGTAATACGGTCTGTGATAGACCATCTATGGCCAAAGGGGCCCAAGCTAGACAATTATTTTGGTTTAGTGCAACAATTCCTTGGTGCCGTATCGTGGATTGATGCCATGAAGAGGTCGGCGTGCATAGAGGGTGCACGGATGGCCCTTGCCCGCGTTAAAGCATATTGGACAGATATGGAGGCCACCATCATTGCGACCCAGAATCCGGCGGGAAGCCAAGATCCGTCCGAGCACTACTTGGATCAGGTAGTAGAAGGCGCTCGCTTAATAGAGTCTCAGTGCTCGAAGAATGTCATGTTTGAGTGACAAATCTTATCATTGTAAAAACAATGTTATTTTAATTATGGAGGCTATGTTTATACTTTTTGCCCGAAAGTGTTATTGTGCCTCCTATGCGGCCGTTTTATGTATATATGCAATTTTGAAAGTTAGCAGTCGTTGGCTTCAGTCCCCACGCATATAATGCAGGGGTGTTCGTGAAAATATGCATAATCACACTTGATCCAACGTCTTGGTCCATTAAGGAGATGATCGCACGTCGAACGAGGCAGTCGGACTATATAGCTTTAACACTTTCACTTAGCCATAGGAGTTTGACGGTGGGGCTACTATGTAGCCCCTGGTACTTTTGCATGCATCCGAATATGGGTGCGTGTGTACATGACCGAGAAATGGTCCTTCGTTAATGCGGGGGAATCCTAAAGATTCTGAAAAGTCTTCGAGTGGTTGAATAGTCTCTTGCTACATCATGACAGTCAGTTTTCGGCTTTCTCTACTGAGGTGCTCATCCGGAATAACCAGGGCACAATCGCGGTAGTTCTCCTTTGGCCGCCTTAGCTGATAAGAACGGAACGTAAGGCGGCAAACCCAGGAGCCGGGCAAACCCAACATTTGACCCAAAGCCATGATTTGGAGTGATGCATATAAGGCCAAACTCGCGACGTCGAACACTCCCTAAGGTATTCGGACTTTATAACATATACTGGGCTGAGTAACGCCCTTTATTATGAACCCTGTATTTCCAGGTACGTGCATTAGTCTGTCATGGCTAAATGCCAATAACGGCAGTGTCCTCTATGGGTGTAGTGCCCACGGGATGTGTAAGCAACAAGAGACAATAAAGAAGGTTTACACAAGGGCTTAATCTGAAGAGAAACCTTTGAGCGGGGCCCTGCTGCACGTCTGCGCCTTTGTCTCCGTTGTGCCGTGTCCTGGGAGGGTGTCGCACGGATGGTGCCTGCAAAAGAGGAAAACTCGTGTAGAAGAGTATGACATAAGCGTGCGAAGAGTTGGCTATCATCAATGGATAGTAAAGGTGTAGGACAATGGCCTGTTAATAAGGTCAACCCGAGAGTTGGGCTTTAAAATCTATAGCCCCTGGTGTCCTCTATGGGATTACATGTGAGGCGCCCGGATCAGATTTATCTGGGATGCCGGACTCGTCTAACCGTGTCCGTGGTCTTAACGACCAATCATGCTTTCTGGTATTAGAGGCCGCTTAGATTCCGGTTGCTGGAGCCGTTGCGTACTCTTCCGTGTGTGAGGAACGTTCTGTGTTTCCGTTAACGGTGATGACACCACGTGGACCGAGCGTCTTGAGTTTAAGGTAGGCGTAGTGCGGCACTGCGTTGAAGCGGGCGAAGGCCGTTCTCCCAAGTAATGCATGATAACAGCTTTGGAGGGGCGATGGTGAAGAGTAGTTCTTCGCTTCTGGAGTTGCCTGGGGAGCCGAATGTTACCTCTAGTACGAGGGAGCCCCTGCAGTGGGCTGCAACACCTGGTATCACCCCTTCAAAGGTGGTATTACTTTGGCTAATTCTGGATGGATCTATCCCCATCCTGAGGATGGTGTCTTGGTATATTAGATTAAGACTACTGCCGCCGTCCATGAGGACCCTAGTGAGATGGTATCCGTTGATTATTGGGTCGAGCACCAAGGCAGCTTATCCTCCGTGCCGCATACTAGTTGGGTAGTCCCTGTGATCGAAGGTGATCGGGCAGGCCGACCAGTGGTTAAGTTTGGGGGCCACGGGCTCTATAGCATACATGTCTCTGAGCGCGCGTTCGCGCCTTATTGTGATTATGTGAGTCACGTGGATCATGTTTACTGTTTTTACTTCTGGTGGGAATTTTTTCTGTCCCTCAGTGTTCGGCTGGCGAGGCTCATCCTCGTCTTCACTTGGTGTTTCCCTTCCCCTGTGTTCGGCATTTAATTTTCCGGCCTGCTTAAAGACCCAGCATTCTCTATGAGTGTGGTTCGCAGGTTTCTGGGGGGTGCCATGGATTTGGCACAGTCTGTCCAGGACCTTATTCAGGCCGGATGGTCCTTCTTTGCTGCCTTTAAGTGGCTTATTTTGTTGACCGGGTCGGGAGCCCCTGAATCCGGCATTGACCATTGTATTGTCCGGACTTTCTTCCTTGTTTCGACGTTTGTTTTTATTGCGTTGTGGCTTCCCGTTGCCATCCCTGATTTTGGAAGTACTTGGGTCGCTGGTGCCTCGACGGGCCAACCAGCCGTCTTCACCCGCGCAAAAGCGGGTCATAAGGCTTGTTAGGGCTGCCATTGTCCTCGGCTTTTCTTGGCCAGGGTGTCTGGCGAGCCACTCGTCCCGGATATTGTGCTTGAAGGCCGCTAGGGCTCCGGCATCCGGACAGTCGACATTTGATTCTTCTTAGTGAGGAATCTGTTCCAAAGCTTGCGGGTGGACTCTCCGAGCTGTTGAATTGTGTGACTTAAATTGTCAGCGTCCGGAGGTCGGACATAGGTCCCTTGAAAATTGGCCCTAAAAGCGTCCTCGAGTTCCTCCCAACTTCCGATTGAATTTTTGGGGAGGCTTTTCAACCAGTGTCGAGCTGGTCCTTTCAACTTGAGGGGAAGGTATTTGATGGCATGGAGGTCGTCCCCATGAGCCATGTGGATATGCAGGATAAAATCCTCAATCCAGACCCCAGGGTCTATCGTTCCGCCATATGCCTCTATGTTTACAGGTTTAAAACCCTGTGGGAATTCGTGGTCCAATACCTCTTCGGTGAAGCACAAAGGGTGAGTGTAACACCCCGGATGTAACTTTCCATAATTGTAACTCCAACTCTTGGCATTTCCGGCTATGTGATATGTTATTTCCTCCGTAGTTGGGTTTTTGTCTTTTGTTTTGCATTTTGTTCATGCCATGCATCTCATCTCCTAGCATCATGCGCATTGCATCTGCATGTTTTCATAAAGCTTGCATTCATTCGTTGTTGCCGCGTTCCCCCCTTGCATTCGTTATCCCTTTCGAGACCAACCGTTCATTTGTTGTCCGACCATTTGAGCCTCTCTTCACAGCCACCGACCACCTTCGCAACCTAGTCTGAAAACTTCTCCCGGACCCGACCCGGGCTGTCATGACCGATGGGTCCGGATCATCCCCAAATGTCTACAAAACATCTCCATTTTCTTTATTGGACGTCCTAACATATATTTTCTCAGCCGTCCGATTACGATCGGAGGGTCATTCTAGCCCCTTCCTAAAATCCATTTGCTATATATAGACCCCCTAACTAACCTAGATAAACCACCTGATTTCTAGGGATCCTACCCTAGTGCCTCCACCATCTACATCGGGATCCTCCCTGATCCAAAGTCCTCCCTCGTTCATCACCAGCCAACCCAAATCTATCCCCTCCTCGATCCACCTCCCTGCCCGAGCTCCTCACCGCGCCACCGAAGCCCGAGCCGCCACCTCGCCGCCCTTCGTCCTCGCAACGCCCACGTCGAGCAAGAGGAGCTCGCTGCTCAAGCTCGAGCACGCACCCAAGACACATGGCGCCCCTCTCGTGCGCGCCTCCTCCTCCTGCTGCTCCATGCATCCCTTCCGTGGTGTGCAATGCACGAGGAGAGCCGAGCTCCTCCCGATCCAGAGCTCCGCCGTCTTCCTCGCGACCCCCGCCGCCTCGTCTCACCGCCGACGATCACCAGCACCTCCAGGTCACGCCGCCGGGCCTCCCTCGTGCCCTCTTCCTTTCCCTCTCCTTGTCTCACCTCTCTCTGTCTCTCTTTGCCAGGGACAGGAACCAGATGAGCCCGTGCGTCAGCCTTGGCCTCGTCACCGTGCTGCTCTGGCCTCCCATCCGCATCATCCCACGCCGGACCTCGTTGGTGAGACCCCACTGTCGCGCGTCCCCGTCTCTCTCTCTCTCTTGCCCTCTCTGACCTTCCTGCTCTCCCCTTCCCTGTTGAACAGGAAGGAGCAGCATCGCCCACATCCATGGCGCCCCTTGCCTCGTCTCGGTCCGGTGGATCCGGACGCCCAAGACCTCGCCGCCCCTGCTTCGCTGGCCTCCTCTGCTTCGCCTGCAAGCCCGCTTCCCCGCCGGTCCATCGCCGTTGCCAGCCATCGGCCTTGCCTCTGCTTCGAGCGACAGGACAGCGCCTCGCCCGCGTTGACTCCGTCCTCGGCCACGTCCCATGACCCAACGAGCGTGGGCCGCATCCCGCGCCAAGCCAAGCTAGATCTGGCATGCCCGGCCTCCTCCACCGACCGGCCCATGAGGCCTGGTGAGCCACCCAGTTCCTGTAGCTCCAGATTCGGCCCGTAGGTGTTTTTTCCCGCTCTGCGAATTTGTCCAATTATCCGGAGAGTGCAGATTTACAGAAAAACCCCTAAGCATCATGCATATAATAACTCATGAACCGTGAATCGGATTAAAATGATTTAAACATGTAAAATGCTTAGAATTTTGTGTGAATTAATAATATGCCACTTTAATCCATGTTTAAAATGTTTAAAATGTTGTTTGTTTAAATTTGCTCAAATGCCATGTTAAAATGATTTATTTCATAACTAAATAACCGTAGCTCGGTTTTAAATAAACTTTATATGTAAATGGGGTGGAAAAATGCCTAGTTTAACATGGTGCATTTTATTTTGCTGTTTAACAACATTAAAATTGTGTTTAGGTCAGAACAGTACCAAATTCGAAATATGCATATGGGGATTTTCCGGAATTGTGTTTGTTGTTCCGGCCTCATTTAAACTTGCCTAGATAGGTAGCTTAATTATGCTTCACCCCTTGCCATGTTTAACAACATTTAATATTGTTGAGTACCTAAACGGGAGTGAACGAAATAATCAAATGTGGTGTTTTGTCAATATGCAACTCGTTGCATATTGAGCTCCACTTAACTTGTAGTATTGTTTGTTGCACTTTGCCATGCCATGCCTTATTAAACCGGACATGCATCAATACTTGATTGTGCATCATGCCATGATTATGCTGGTGTGTTTACCATGTTGCCTGCTTATTTCCGGTGTTGCTTCTTCTTGATAGTTCCGGTAATGTTGCGATTGTGAGGATTCGTTCGACTACGCCCGTTCGTCTTCTTCATGGACTCGTTCTTCTTCCTAGCGGGATCTCAGGCAAGATGACCGCTACCCTGGATCTCACTACTATCATTTCTATGCTAGTTGCTTCGTTCTATCGCTTTGCCGCGCTACCTATCTCTTGTTGCTCAAGCCTCCCAAATTGCCATGTCAGCCTCTAACCTTTTTCACCCTTCCTAGCAAACCATTGCTTGGCTATGTTACCGCTTTTGCTCAGCCCCTCTTATAGTGTTGTTAGTTGCAGGTGAAGATGAAGATTGCTCCATGATGGACAAGATTATGTTGGGATATCACAATATCTCTTATTTAATTAATGCATCTATATACTTGGTAAAGGGTGGAAGGCTCGGCCTTATGCCTGGTGTTTTGTTCCACTCTTGCCGCCCTAGTTTCCGTCATACCGGTGTTATGTTCCTTGATTTTGCGTTCCTTACGCGGTTGGGTGATTTATGGGACCCCCTTGACAGTTCGCTTTGAGTAAAACTCCTCCAGCAAGGCCCAACCTTGGTTTTACCATTTGCCTCACCTAAGCCTTTTTCGCTTGGGTTTCCGGAGCCCGAGGGTCATCTTTATTTACCCCCTGGGCCAGTGCTCCTCTGAGTGTTGGTCCAAACTAGAGCACCGTGCGGGACCGTCCCTTGGCAACTTGGGTTATGTTGGTACTCGTACGCTTAGCTTATCCGGTGTGCCCTGAGAATGAGATATGTGTAGCTCATATCGGGATTTGTCGGCACATCCGGGCGGTCTTGCTGGTCTTGTTTTACCAATGTCGAAATGTCTTGTAAACCGGGATTCCGAGACTGATCGGGTCTTCCTGGGAGAAGGAATATCCTTCGTTGACCGTGAGAGCTTGTGATGGGCCAAGTTGGGACACCCCTGCAGGGTATAAACTTTCGAGAGTCGTGCCCGCGGTTATGTGGCAGATGGGAATTTGTTAATGTCCGGTTGTAGATAAATTGACACTTGACTTAATTAAAACGCATCAACCGCGTGTGTAACCGTGATGGTCTCTTTTTGGGCGAGTCCGAGAAGTGAACACGGTTTTGGGTTATGTTTGACGTAAGTAGGAGTTCAGGGTCACTTCTTGATCATTGCTAGCTTCACGAACGTTCCGTTGCTTCTCTTCTCGCTCTTATTTGCGTATGTTAGCCACCATATCATGTTTAGTCGTCGTTGCAACCTCACCACTTAACCCCTTCCTTTCCCATTAAGCTTTGCTAGTCTTGATACCCATGGTAATGGGATTGCTGAGTCCTTGTGGCTCACAGATTACTACAACAACAGTTGCAGGTACAGGTTATGCGATGATCATGACGCGAGAGTGATGCTTGCTTGTTTTGGAGTTCTTCTTCTGCTTCTTCTTTGATCAGGGGATAGGTTCCAGGTCGGCAGCCTGGGCTAGCAGGGTGGATGTCGTTTGAGTTTTTGTGTGTTTCATCCGTAGTCGGATGATGCTCTTGTGTATGATGTTGTTGTATTATTGTGGCATTGTATGCCTTTTGTATGTATCCCCAACTATTATGTAATGGTACGATGTAATGATATCAACCTTGCAAAATCGTCTCCAATATGCGCTTCTATCCTTGGTGGGACCTTCGAGTTCCTTTAGGATAGGGTCGCATATTGGGCGTGACAGTGAGCAGACCCTCTGTATCTGGACGTGTTGTGGCATGTCGTCGGCAGTTGTTGTGTTCGGTGTTGATTCCGAACTGGTATCCAATCAGTCTGATCATTTTGATGACCATAGTCCTGCGCCGGGGCGTGTCCTCTAGATCCATAGACGGACCTAGTTGCACCGGCCTTTTTATCTAGGGGCTCACGTAAATCGTGTGCAGCGTCAGTAGCTGCTCTATTATGGTTACAAAATGGTTGGTTCGGCCTACTGGCCGTATTTTTTGGTGGAACGGCTTCGTCATCGAATTCTGGTAGCAGCTTGCGCTTTGGATAGCTCTTTGTTTGGCGATCGTCGTCGTACTTTTCTTCAGTGTCTAGTACTTTATTCCATCTGCGATTGAGCTTTTCCTGTGCGGCTTTAAGCCTTTGCCTCTGCTTCTTTAGACTTCTCACAATGGACATAAGCCTTCTGTGGAGGTTATATCGTTCCAAATGTGTTTCCGGGATGATGAATGCGTCGTTGTCCGGGCTGTGCTCCTGTCCCGTGGTAGTTTGATGAGTTCGTCCCTCGGGATCACTGTGATCGGGCGTCTGCTCCGGGCTATGTTCGGCGTGACCTGGCTCATCCTGCTCCATCGCTAGGTCCATATGGTAGTTGTTGCCTTCGGGGTTGACTAGGGTGTCGATCTTTCTAGCGCTATTATCGTTGTTTTTACTGTGACTTGACTTAGAGCGGCGTCTGCACCGTTGTTTTGGCTTTTTCCGGGGGTTTTATCCTCCGTTCTGTCGCAGTCATCCTCCATAGGCGTATCCACCATGTATATATCATATGATGAGGTGGCAGTCCAGCGCCCCGTAGGTGGTGGTTCTGGATCGTCTCCTGCGCCGACATCCATACCGTCGGTGTCATCAGAGTCGAAGTCAAGCATGTCTGTTACATCGTCGACAGTGGCTATGAAGTGGTTGGTGGGTGGGCAATGAATTTCTTCGTCGCTTCTTCCCCCTTGGGCCGGAAATAGTTCGGCCAAGAGTCTCCTGACAAGGAGAGAGACTTTAATGAGTTCAGCGTGTCGCCAAGGGGCGAGTGCTGGAAGATATCCGCAGCGGCAAATTCCATTACTGGAGCCCAGCCAGAATCGGCGGGCTCGAGGACGCGCGGTCCGGGACCTACAGCCGGACACAAGTCCGGGGATCCGGAAACACATGCTTCCTTGGGGATGAAGTCCGTGTTTGGCTCTACCACCGATGAGTGTGCGGCTTTCGGGGCGGGGTCCACCCACCCGTCCTCGGATGACGCAATCTGCCCCGGATTTAGGTCCGGGGCTTCTACAGGCGCGATATCCCGAGTATTGTCTGACAGCAGGTCTAAGCCGTGCTCATCGTGACTATTCGGCGCTCCTGGCGTAGCCCCGAATCCGTCGAAGATCAAGTCTCCGTGGATATCGGATGTGTAGTTCAAGTTTCCGAACCTGACCTAATGGCCAGGGGCATAGCTGTCGATCTGCTCCAGATGGCCAAGCGAATTGGCACGTGGTGCAAAGCCGCCGCACAGGAAGATCTGTCTGGGGGGAAAAGTCTCACCCTGGACCGTGTTGTTGTTGATGATTGAAGCAGCCATCGAGCCTTGCAGGGACGACACAGAGGAACTCTCAATGAAAGCACCAATGCCGGTGTCAAAACCGGTGGATCTCGGGTAGGGGGTCCCGATCTGTGCGTCTAAGGCTAATGGTAACAGGAGGCAAGGGACACAATGTTTACCCAGGTTCGGGCCCTCTCGATGGAGGTAAAACCCTACTTCCTGCTTGATTGATCTTGATGATATGAGTATTACAAGAGTTGATCTACCACGAGATCGTAGAGGCTAAACTCTAAGAGCTAACCTATGATGATTATGATTGTTGTCATCTCCCCTATACAGACCAAACCCTCCGGTTTATATAGACACCGGAGGGGGATAGGGTTTACACAGAGTCGGTTACAAAGAAGGAAATCTAACATCCGGATCGCCAAGCTTGTCTTCCACGCAAAGGAGAGTCCCATCCGGACACGGGGCGGAAGTCTTGAGTCTTTGTATCTTCATAGTCCAACAGTCCAGCCAAAGTATATAGTCCGGATGTCCGGATACCCCTTAATCCAGGACTCCCTTAGTCGGTGGAGCTCCAGGGGGCCCACGAGGCAGGGGGCACGCCCTGGGGGGCGCCCCCCACCCTCGTGGACAGGGTGTGGGCCCCTGTTGTTGATTCTTTCACCAATATTTTTTATTAAATCCAAAAAGTTGCTCCGTGGATTTTCAGGTCATTTCGAGAACTTTTATTTCTGCACAAAAATAACACCATGGCAGTTCTGCTGAAAACAGCGTCAATCCAGGTTAGTTCCATTCAAATCATGCAAGTTAGAGTCCAAAACAAGGGCAAAAGTGTTTGGAAAAGTAGATATGATGGAGACGTATCAATAAGTAACATGTATATCAAATATACCTTTGTTCACTTTGCCATTCTTCTTATCCGCCAAATGTTTGGGGCAGTTTCGCTTCTAGTGACCATTTCCTTTGCAGTAGAAGCACTCAGTTTCAGGCTTGGGTCCATCTTGGGGCTTCTTCCCGGGAGTGACAACTTGCTTGCCATTCTACTTGAAGTTCCCTTTCTTTCCCTTTGCCCTTTTCTTGAAACTAGTGCTCTTGTTAATCATCAACACTTGATACTCTTTGATTTCTACCTTCATCGATTTTAGCATCACGAAGAGCTTGGGAATCGTTTTTGTCATCCCTTGCATACTATAGTTCATCACGAAGTTCGAGTAACTTGGTGATGGTGACTAGAGAACTCTGTCAATCACTATCTTATCTGGAAGATTAACTCCCACTTGATTCAAGCGATTGTAGTACCCAGACCTTCTGAGCACATGCTCACCAGCTGAGCTATTCTCCTCCATCTTTTAAGCAAAGTACTTGTCAGAGGTCTCATACCTCTCGACACGGGCATGAGTCTGAAATACCAATTTCAGCTCTTGGAACATCTCATATGCTCTGTGGCGTTCAAAATGTTTTTGAAGTACCGGTTCTAAGCCGTAAAGCATGGTGCACTAAACTATCATGCAGTCATCATATTGAGATAGCCAAATGTTCATAACGTCTGCATCTGCTCCTGCAATAGGTCAGTCACCTAGTGGTGCATCAAAGACATAATTCTTCAGTGCAGCAATGAGGATAAACCTCAGAACACGGACCCAGTCCGCATCATTGCTACTATCATCTTTCAACTTAGTTTTCTCTAGGAACATATAAAAAACATAGGCAAGCTACAACGCGAGCTATTGATCTACAACATAATTTGCAAAATACTATCAAGACTAAGTTCATGATAAATTAAAGTTCAATTAATCATATTACGTAAGAACTCCCACTTAGATGGACATCCCTCTAGTCATCTAAATGATCACGTGATCCATATCAACTAAACCATGTTCGATCATCACGTGAGATGGAGTAGTTTTCAATGGTGAACATCTCTGTGTTGATCATATCTACTATATGATTCATGCTCGACCTTTTGGTCTCCAGTGTTCTGAGACTATATCTGCATATGCTAGGCTCGTCAAGTTTAACCCGAGTATTCTGGGTGTGCCAAACTGGCTTGCACCCGTTGTATGTGAAGTAGGGCTTATCACACCCGATCATCACGTGGTGCCTCGGCACGACGAACTGTAGCAACGGTGCATACTCATGGAGAACACTTATACCTTGAAATTTAGTGAGGGATCATCTTATAATGCTACCACCATACTAAGCAAAATAATATGCATAAAAGATAAATATCACATGCAATCAAAACATGTGACATGATATGGCCATCATCATCTTGTGCCTTTGATCTCCATCTCCAAAGCACCATCATGATCTCCATCATTGTCGTCTCGCCCACTATTGCTTCTACGACTATCGCTACCGCTTAGTGATAAACTAAAGCAATTACATGGCGATTGCATTTCATACAATAAAGCGAAAACCATATGGCTCCTGCCAGTTGCCGATAACTTTGTTACAAAACATGATCATCTCATACAACAATTTATATCACATCATGTCTTGACCATATCACATCACAACAAGCCCTGCAAAAACAAGTTAGACGTCCTCTACTTTGTTGTTGTAAGTTTTAGGTGGCTACTACGGGCTTCTAGCAAGAACTGTTCTTACCTATGCATCAAAACCACAATGATTTTTCGTCAAGTGTGCAGTTTTAACCTTCAACAAGGATCGGCCGCGTAGTCAAACTCGATTCAACTAAAGTTGGAGAAACAGACACCCGCCAACCACCTATTTGCAAAGCACGTCGGTAGAATCAGTCTCATGAACGCGGTCATGTAATGTCGGTCCGGGCCGCTTCATCCAACAATACCGCCGAATCAAAGTAAGACGTTGGTGGTAAGCAGTATGACTATTATCGCCCACAACTCTTTGTGTTCTACTCGTGCATATATCATCTACGCATAGACCTAGCTCGGATGCCACTGTTGGGGAACGTAGTAATTCAAAAAAGTTCCTACGAACACGCAAGATCTATCTAGGAGATGCATAACAACGAGACGGGAGAGTGTGTCCACGTACCCTCGTAGACCGAAAGCGGAAGCTTTATGTTAACGCGGTTGATGTAGTCGAACCTCTTCATGATCCAACCGATCTAGCACCGAACGTACAGCACCTCCGAGTTCAGCACACGTTCAGATCGATGACGTCCCTCGAAGTCTTGATCCAGCAGAGGGTTGAGGGAGAGTTTCGTCAGCATGATGACGTGATGATGGTGTTGATGATGTGATCCGCGTAGGGCTTCGCCTAAGAACTATGATGATACTATCGGAGGAGTAAACGGTGGAGGGGGGCACCGCACACGGCTAAGACAATGTTGGGCCCTTGGGGTGCCCCCCTGCCCCCGTATATAAAGGAGGGAGGAGGAGGCCGGTCACCAGGGGCGCGCCAAGGGAGGGGGGAGTCCTACTAGGACTCCACTCCTAGTAGGATTCCCCACCCCCCTTGTTTCCTTCTTATGGAGGTGGAAAGGGGGAAGGAGAGGGAGTAGGAGAAGGAAAGGGGGGTGGTGCCCCCTTTCCCTAGTCCAATTGGGCCTCCTCCCTTGTGGGGGCGCACCAGCCCCTTGTGGGCTGGTTAGCCTCCCTCCCATGGCTCATGTGGCCCATATCTTCCACCGAGGGGTTCCGGTAACCCTTCCGGTACTCCGGTTTGTACCCGATACACTCCGGAACCCTTCCGGTGTCCGAATACCACCTTCCAGTATATCAATCTTTACCTCTCGACCATTTTGAGACTCCTCGTCTTGTCTGTCATCTCATCCGGGACTCCTAACAAACTTCGGTCATCAAAACACGTAACTCATAATACAAATCGTCATTGAACGTTAAGCGTGCGGACCCTATGGGTTCGAGAACTATGTAGACATGCATGATCGAGACACATCTTTGATCAATAACCAATAGCAGAACTCGGATGCTCATATTGGCTCCTATGTATTCTACGAAGATCTTTATCGGTCAAACCGCACAACAAAATACGTTGTTCCCTTTGTCATCGGTATGTTACTTGCCCGAGATTCGATCGTCGGTATCATCATACCTAGTTCAATCTCATTACCGGCAAGTCTCTTTACTCGTTCCGTAATGCTTCATCCCGTAACTAACTCATTAGTCACATTGCTTGCAAGGCTTATAGTGATGAGCATTACCGAGAGGGCCCAAAGATACCCTCCGATGCATGGAGTGACAAATCCTAATATCGATCTATGCCAACCCAACAAACATCTTCGGAGACACCTGTAGAGCATCTTTATAATCACCCAGTTACGTTGTGACGTTTGATAGCACACAAGGTGTTCCACTGGTATCGGGAGTTGCATAATCTCATAGTCAGAGGAACATGTATAAGTCATGAAGAAAGCAATAGCAATAAAACTTATCTATCATTATGTTAAGCTAACGGATGGGTCTTGTCCGTCACATCATTCTCTAATGATGTGATCCCGTTCATCAAATGACAACACATGTCTATGGTCAGGAAACATAACTATCTTTGATTAACGAGCTAGTCAAGTAGAGGCATACTAGGGACGCTTTATTTTGTCTATGTATTCACACATGTACTAAGTTTTCGGTTAATACAATTCTAGCATGAATAATAAATATTTATGATGATATAAGGAAATATAAATAACAACTTTATTATTGACTCTAGGGCATATTTTCTTCAGTGGGGCCAAGTGTACACACCTAATATATGTTATGAAGGAGTTTTGAAGATGGAGAAGATTCTGAACATTATCACTTGCAAGGTGTTGCATGAGATGAACTCTTTATTGGATGTACCATACACCAAAGAGGAGATTAAATGCGCAGTTTTCCATATGTCTCTTTTCTAGTATATGAAATTTAGCAAATCCGAAAAAAAAAATACAACCGTGGGGCGCGTGCATCCTAGCAGCTGCATCAGCAGAAGCAAGCTGGCCGGGTGCCGCGTGGTGCGCGTTGGCGGTTGCGACGAGCCTTGACCGGTGGTGCGTGCCACCCGCCAACAATAGGCATGTCGTCAAAACCGTGGCGCGCACGGGCGCTCCTCCTGGTTTCCCTCCAAATCGGGCCCTCCGCCCGCCTCATGCGACGTCCTCCGCCAGCTCCCTCCCGCCCCCTCGCACCTCGCCGTCCTCATTCCTTCCATGGCGGAGAGGGCGCTGCCGCCGCCCGTGCCCGAGCAGGCCTCCGCCGCCCTCGCCGCGCCGCGCCAGCTCAGGGCGCCGCCGCACCAGACCTACGTCGTCAAGGTCCAGAAGGACCAGATATACCGCGTGCCGCCCCCCGAGAACGCCTACCTCGCCGAGCGGTACCGTGCGGAGCGCGCCGGCGGCGGCAAGAGCGGCGGCGGCTCGTCGTGCTCGACTACCCTCCTGCTCACGCTCGGCCTGGCGGCCGCCGCGGTGCTGCTCCTGGGCGCCAGCGTCTGGCTCTCCGTCGTGGTGATGCGGCCGGCCCCGCCGAGCTTCTCCGTGAACAGGCTCTCCGCGCGCAACGCGTCGGCGCAGCGCCACGCGGAGGTGGACTACGACTTCTTCCTCACGGCGATCAACCCCAACAAGGTGACCGCGCTGTGGTACAAGGACGGGGGCACGGCCAGGCTGCTGCACCAGGGCACGGCCCTGGCCAAGGCTGCGGACGTGGGGACGCCCGAGGACGGCGGCGTGGACGCCAAGGACTTCAACGTGCTGCTGCACGGCGGCGGCCACGCGACACCCAAGGCGGTGGAGAAGGCGCTCAGGGGGTCGAAGAAAGAGGCCGTGGCGCTGGAGCTCGCCGTGGAGTTCCCCGTGCAGGTGCACGTGGGCGCACTCGCGTTCGCGGCCAAGAGGCTGGCCGTGGCGTGCGAGATCAGAACGGCGGGGCTAGGGAAGCACGTGCACATTTCGTCGCAGAAGTGCAGGAGCAGCTTCGGGAAGTGACCGACGCCGACCGCCGCGCGCCGCGGTGGCGCGCCGGCGCTTTGTGCATAGTGGGATCGAGGGCCGAACGGGCAGGGCACGGCGACGTGTCAAGTGTGGATGGTGGGATCGTACGTGTACGTCGCGTGTAAATGTGTCTTTTAGCTCGTGCTTGATGACTCTCGAGGCTCTTTGTGTGCAAATATGTGTAAGTTGTTACTAACCGGAATCTGGACTTGCTGGACTTGTGTATAATCATGGAAGATTGTTCACTCGTGATACATGTGTCCTAGAGGTGTACCATCCACTTCGGTTTCCTGCAATCCTCAAATCTAACCCATATGCTCGGGTTGTGCGGCACCCTTCGAACACAATCCATATATGGGGCGGATTTGTGGCTGCTTGGACGCGTCCGTCACGTCAGATTGATGGACGGACGCGAAAACATTTTGCTCCGTCGAGGGAGGTCACCGATTTGGTGGCTGCATTCATGGCGTGGGTCGGTGCGCCGTCCGAGGGGCCAAGAACCTGGCTATTTAACCCGAACGGCGAGGGCAAACCCTAGCCGCCACATCGCACCCCCTTTCCTTTCGTCTCCGCCACCATTGCTTCCCCATATGTGCCTCCTTACGCTCTGACCCTTGCTATCAGCCATGGTTTGGCAGAAGCCGGAGCGTTGGGCAGAGATAGCGGCCGAGTCTCTCGCATTGCGCCGGCATGAAGGGCATGGAGGAGCAGGCGCCGGGCATGGAGGAGGCGGAGGCGGAACAGTTGGAGGCGAAGCAAGCGGGTGTTGCCGCCCACGTGACGCTCGTCACCGATCTCGGCATCGTGGTCGAAAACCAAACCATCCTCGGTTCGCCCCAGTCCGAGCGGGAGCTGGCGGCGAACCACCACCTTATCCACCTGCGCTATGTGAGGCAGGAGCGGCTCTTCGCGGACGATGGCGAGAAGGAAACACCGGAGATCCGCCCTGCCGCCTGACCACGAGGTTGGCGGTTTCGACAAGAGGGTCATCTACATCTTGATGATGACAAGTAGAATTAGGGCAGATTGCTTTTTGAATATACCAGCTTGTTCGTTTCATACATGGAGTAGGTACGATGAAACAAACGTTGCACGAAGGTAGCATGAGAATGAGGATCTGCAAATGTGGGATGTGGTTGCAATCGTAGATAAACAAGGGGTGACCGGCTTCACGTCCGTGAACATATAGGGGGTCATATTTGATCAGGATGTACATAATTGTTTTTCTACTGCCCTGCCCAGTCCTGCCAAGTAGCAGGCCCGGGAGCCGGTAAAACGTCTCGAAGCAGGTGACCCAGCGTCGCCGTTCCTTTTTTTGCTCTGTGCGGAGGGCCTGTCTTCTTTGTTGAAGTACTACAATGTCGGATACATTGACAGAGGCATAAGAGTCAGCTATCGATCACCTTGGGTGACACACTTACTATTTGCAGATGACAGTTTGATCTTCATCAGCGCAAACACCCACAGTGCGGCGAGACTCAATGAGATTTTGAGAATATATGGTGAGGCTTCGGGACAGTGTGTGAATCGCGCAAAGAGCGCCATCTACTTCAGTTCGAATACACCGGCCCAGCTCAAGCATCATTTGAAAGCCATCCTCAACATCGACGTTGAGGCCTTTAGTGAGCGTTACTTGGGACTGCCTACGGCGGTCGGGCGCATCACGAGCGGGGCCTTCGATCATATTGGGGAGAGAGCTCGCGGACGGATACAAGGATGGTCCAAAAAATTACTTGCATGTGCAGGTCGTGAAACATTGCTGAAATCTGTAGTTCAAGCTATCCCCACATATTCGATGAGCACTTTCTTACTATCGAAAAAGGTTTGCAAGAGCCTGGCTTCACCAATGGCGAAATATTTTTGGAGCAGCTCAATTGACAAGAATGCATTGCATTGGGTCTCCTGGAATAATCTGGCGACACCAAAGTTCAAAGGAGGGATGGGTTTTCGGGACCCTCATCAGTTTAATCTTGCGCTACTTGGAAAGCATGGTTGGCGGTTTATGACCAACCCTAATTCTCTGTGTGCAAGGGTTCTTAAAGGTCGCTACTTCCCTGATACAGATTTTATGCAGGCCACGATGCCAAAGTCTGCATCTGCTACATGGCGAGCTATCATTGCAGGAAGGGAAGCTTTGCGTGCGGGTCTCATTAAGAGAGTCGGAGACGGGAACTCCATTGATGTGTGGTGAAAGGATCGATATGGTTGACTAGAGGGGGGGTGAATAGGCAACTAACAATTTTTAGACTTTTCTTTAACAAATTAAAACTTGCAATGAAATAGGTTGTCTAGATGTGCAACTACGTGGACAACCTATATGATGCAAAGACAATAAGCACACAAGAAAGCAATGGATATAACTCAAGTAAGCTTGCAAAAGTAAAGGGACAAGATAACCAAGAGTGGAGCCGGTGGAGACGAGGATGTGTTACCGAAGTTCCTTCCTTTTAAGGGGAAGTACGTCTCCGTTATAGCGGTGTGGAGGCACAATGCTCCCCAAGAAGCCACTAGGGCCACCGTAATCTCCTCACGCCCTCACACAATGCGAGATACCGTGATTCCACTATTGGAGCCCTTGAAGGCGGCAACCGGACCTTTACAAACAAGATTGGGGCTATCTCCACAACACTTGGAGGCTCCCAACAACACCACGAAGCTTCACCACAATGGAGTATGGCTTCGAGGTGACCTCAACCGTCTAGGGTGCTCAACACCCAAGAGTAACAAGATCCGCTAGGGATAAGTGGGGGGAATCAAATTTCTCTTGGTGGAAGTGTAGATCTGGGCCTTCTCAACCAATCCCGAGCAAACCAACAAGTTTGATTGGCTAGGGAGAGAGATCGGGCGAAAATGGAGCTTGGAGCAACAATGGAGCTTTGGGGGAAAGAGGTAGGTCAACTTTGAGGAACAAGACCCCTTTATATAGTGGGAGGAACAAACCAACCGTTATCCCACTCACCAGCCCCGCACAGAGCGGTACTACCGCTAGGGAAGGGCGGTACTACCGCTCCGGGCGGTACTACCGCTCGACCCAGCGGTACTGCCGCGCTGCCCGGGGCCCTGACCCCAGGGCGGTACTACCGCTCCGGGCGGTACTACCACTTCGACCCAGCGGTACTGCCGCGCTGCCCAGGGCCCTGACCCCAGGGCGGTACTACCGCTCGGGAAGAGCGGTACTACCGCTTAGGGTGGTACTACCACTCCTACTACCTCCCTTAGTGCCGCAAAACCCGACACGAAAAACTTCGTTCGAGAATCGAGGCGGAAGTAGCCCACACGCACAGCGGTACTACGGCCGAAAGTCCCAAGCGGTACTACCGCTCGGAGAGCGGTACTACCGCTGGGGAGCTTCGGCGGTACTACTACTATGGTCGCGGTACTACCGCTAGGGCAGAGCAAAGCATAGCAAGGGGAAAACGGCAGCTCCAGAGATGCGGAAGGAAAGACGACGGGGTGTGAAAAGGATGTGTACGTGTGATTCCACCCAAGTCTTACCAAAGCGGATCCCCTCTTGATAGTACGGTGACTCCTACGAAACTAGTCCACCAATAACGAAATGAAGGAGCTACACCGTCTTGAATTACAACACCGACGGGAGGAAATCGTCTCATGCCAATGGATGAATCTCTGAAAGAACTAAACGCACACGATTAGTCCGCACAAGCATTGTCATCAATCACCAAAACATATTGGGGATAAATATGCCCTTACAATCTCCCCCTTTTTGGTGGATTGATGACAATACGGGATTTGCGCAATATGATAGATATAGGATAAGCGCAAAAGCACAACCGTCCTAAAATGTAGAAGGGCTCCCCCTGGATGTGTGCTACCTAGAAAAGTGCTTTGGACTGCACGGCACAGATGCCAGGATCAATGCTCCCCCTACATTTAAGAGACCAACTACCTAAGCAAGATATGAGAGCAACATATATATAATAGGATAAGCATGGAACTCATAAGCTAGATAGACATAGATAATGATACGGAAAGGTAAGGTAGCATATGTCTCACACCATATGACTCGAGCTAAGGTCTTACTGACAGAACCAGAACTTAGGTCTCACAGACACAAACCAAAAAAAGCAACAAGCAAAAGCACAAGCACAAAAGACGGAAGACACAAAGCGCAAATCCCTAAACTCTCTCCCCCTTTGGCATCGAGACACCAAAAAGGAGAGGGAGTGCTGCTACGGCTCCAGGTGAAGGCAAACGAGGGACACCCATCAGATCTCAGAGGGATCATCTGCGCTACCATCGTCAGCCGGGAAGTGCTCAGCATCAGAATCAGTCCAAGGGCAGTGCTGCTGAATCCACTCCTCCTCCTCGGTAAGCTGATCCTCAGAACCACTAATCACAATAGCACCCATCTGACGCATGAGCTCCTTGTGGCGACCTCGGGCCTTCTTCTCAGCCACATGAGTCATGTACTGACCGTGAGACTCCATGCAAAACAGCTTCTTCACCTTGATCTTGAGCTTCTTGGCCCAAGAGGGCTCTGCCTCAGAGGGCATGTAGTCGTCATCTTCATCCTCAGCCTCAACCCCAATCTCCTCCTCAGTCTCCATGGCAGCAGCAGATGAAGGAACTCCAGTCCTAGGGGCCTGAGTGCCCCAGTTATCCTTCTTCCTCAGACGCTTGACATCATGAGAAACCAACTCTCCAATCTCCAGCACCACCTTGGGATAGACACGATCCCAGGCCTTCTCAATGAGCAGCATAATGAACGGACCATAAATCGGGCACTTGCGCTTGGAGATAGCAGAAACCAGCTCAGACCACATAACATGAGAGATATCCAAGGACTCTTCGGTGCTCCGCACCTTCTCCCGCTGACAAAAGAGAAGCATGTCCACGAGATAAGAGTGAACCTGGTCCAGATTCCCGATGCGAGGGAAAAGAGTCTCTCTGAAGATATGGTGAAGAATATCCAGATAGGCAGGCAGCTCATAGGTCTCCTTCTTCGTCTCAGGGTTGATCCTCAAAGTGCAGTAGGGCCACAGAGCTTGCTTGTGAGTGTCATTGGCGCGACGGTGGGGGCGAAAGCCGACAGAAGACTCAAGACCTAGATCTTCCACCCCAATCAACTACATGAAAGCTTTCCACTTGACTGACAGCAACTTGCCATTTGTCATCCAAGTCAGAGTCCTGTCCTCATCGGTCCCAAGGTGAACCGTGGCATAGAATTGGGCCACGATATCAGCATCATAGTCCTTGTTGAATTGCATGATCCCGAGAATGTTCAGCTGAGTGCACATCTGAAGAGCTTCACCAAAGTAGTCAGGATCGTTCTCCATATGCTCGGTGTCGATGGAGTGCACGTTGACATAGAGATTCTTCTTGGCTTTGAGAACATCAAAGTAGATGGCAAACTGGAACCTGTTCCAAAACGGACGGTTGACCAAAGTGGGATCTTGGTCGACCTCATACGGGTTGCGGCGGCGCCTTGCCCAGAACTCCTTGGGCGGCATTTCTGGCACGGTTTTGCTTGACTTTGGCTTGACCCCAGGCTTCTTCTGCAGTTGAGGAGGAGGTGGAGCACTAGAAGATCCTCTGGCAGGCTCAGTGGGCTCAGTGGTGCGGTAGCGCTTGGACGAGGCACGACCGGGGTTGACACGACGAGCCTGATGCTCAGGAACCTCATCACCTGGAACCACACACACAAACACGCAAACAACCAGAAAGAACGAGCATAAGCCACAAGCACGAACAAAGAGGATCACTGAGAGGTAGGAGTATGATGGAACCTGGTAGAAGGCGGTAGTACCATGACCCTTGAGCGGTAGTACCGCTCTGGAGAGAGCGGTAGTACCGCTCTGGGAGAGCGGTAGTACCGCTCGAGGCGGGGAAACAGCAGTTTCCTACTACCGTGGTCAGATCCGGTACTACCGTCCTACCAAATTCAAAAATACTCCAACCAAACACTAATCCAAACAGTCTAGAAGCACAAGTACCATCAGAAATGGCTATTGTGAAAGAGTTGATCGTTTTATGCATAATGGGGGGAGGGAAAGTTCATTGAGAGAACAACGCTCCCCCTATGTCCATGCCTACATCTAAGCTAGATACCAAGTTGAGTGGGGTGGAGTGTGCAAGGGTTCAAGTCACATTGCTCGAATCAATGATATTTAGCTCATGCCTTAACTCGCGAAATCTTGCTTCATCCAAGGGCTTCGTGAAAATATCTGCAAGGTTATCATGAGTGTTGACATACTTGAGCTCGATCTCTCCTCGCCTAATGTGATCCCGGATGAAATGATACCGAATCTCAATGTGCTTCGTCTTGAAGTGTTGCATCGGGTTGAGAGAAATCTTGATGGCACTTTTGTTGTCACACCAAAGAGGCACTTTGTCACAAATGACACCGTATTCCTTTAAAGTTTGCCTCATCCATAGGAGTTGTGCACAACAACTATCGGCCGCCACATATTCAGCTTCGGTGGATGAGAGAGATACACAACTTTGCTTTTTGGAAGACCAACTCACCAAAGAGCACCCAAGAAACCGGCACCCTCCGGAAGTGGACTTCCTATCCATTTTGTTCCCGCCCAATCGGAATTCGTAAATCCTTCAAGCTTGAAGTTTGCCCCTCTTGGGTACCATTAGCCAAAGTTTGGGGTATGAGCCAAATATCGAAAGATTCGCTTGACCGCCACATAGTGACTTTCCTTTGGTGCAGCTTGAAACCGTGCACACATCCCCACACTCAACATGATATCTGGTCTAGATGCACAAAGGTAAAGCAAGGAGCCAATCATGGAGCGATATACCTTTTGATCCACCGCTTTACCATTGGGATCAATGTCAAGTTGGCACTTGGTGGGCATTGGAGTAGAGGCCGGCTTGACATCACTTAACTTGAATCTCTTGAGCATGTCTTGAGTGTATTTGGCTTGGTTGATGAAGGTACCTTCTCTTCTTTGTTTGATATCAAAACCAAGGAAGAACTTCAACTCTCCCATCGAAGACATCTTGAACTTAGAGGTCATGAGAGCGGCAAATTCTTCATTGAAAGCTTTGTTAGGGGAACCAAAGATAATGTCATCAACATATAGTTGGCATACAAACAACTCCTCTTTGACCTTCTTAGTAAAAAGAGTGGGATCGATTAGCCCCACTTCAAATCCACGATCTTGTAACAACTCGGTAAGGTGGTCATACCACGCACGTGGGGCTTGTTTAAGGCCATAGAGCGCCTTATAAAGTTGATACACATGATCCGGGAAGAAGGGATCCTCAAACCCGGGGGGTTGCTTGACATAGACCAACTCATTAATAGGACCATTAAGAAAAGCACTTTTAACATCCATTTGTTGCAACTTAAAGTTGTGATGGGAAGCATAAGCAATCAACAAACGAATGGATTCAAGGCGAGCAACGGGAGCAAAGGTTTCACCATAGTCGATACCCTCGACTTGGGAGTAGCCTTGTGCTACCAATCTTGCCTTGTTGCGAATGATGTTCCCATGAGCATATTTCTTGTTCTTGAAGATCCACTTGGTTCCAATGATGTTATGGTTCCCGGAAGGCCTTGGAACCAATCTCCACACCTTGTTGTACTCGAAGTTGTTGAGTTCTTCATGCATGGCATTGAGCCAATCTGAGTCTTCGAGCGCCTCATAGACCTTATGGGGTTCAACACAAGAGACAAACGCATGATGTTCACAATAGTTTGCTAATTGTCTATGAGTGCTTACCCTCTTTCTTAGGCTTCCAACCACATTCTCCATGAGATGACCTTTGGTGGTGAGTTTGGAAGCAATCTTCGCGGCACGACGCTCCAATTCCTCCTCGGATGTCGAAGGAGGAGGGTTCACTTGATCATCTTGAGCGTCGTCATGAGCTTGTTCTTGATCTTGAGCTTGCTCATGATCTTGAACTTGCTCGAGGGGAAGAACTTGACCTTGGGCATCATGTGGAGATTCACCACCATCTTTTAATTGATCTTGCCCTTGGTCTTGTTCCCTAGGTTGAGGGCCTTCACTTTGTTCTTCGGAAGCGTGTGGGTCTTGAGAAGGTGAAGGCTCCACCGAGGTGGAGCATTGTCCTTCTCCTTCGGCCACAAGGGGTTCCTCAATGGGTAGGATATGACCAATACCCATTCTTCTTATGGCTTGGGGAGGAATTTCATCACCTACATCACAAGTACCACTTTGCTCCACTTGGGAGCCATTATTTTCATCAAACTATATGTTACACGTCTCCTCAATGAGTCCGTTGGACTTGTTGAGAACACGGTAAGCATGAGAGTTTGTAGCATAACCAACAAATATGCCCTCATGAGCTCTAGCCTCAAATTTAGACAAACTAACACCTTTCTTGAGAATGAAACACTTACACCCGAACACCCGGAAGTACTTGAGATTGGGCTTGTTCCCGGTGAGTATCTCATACGGAGTCTTGTTCAAGCCTTTGCGGAGATAGAGACGATTGGATGCATGACAAGCTGTGTTGATGGCTTCGGCCCAAAAGTTGTATGGAGACTTGAACTCCGCCATCATGGTCCTTGCCGCATCCATCAACGTCCGGTTCTTCCTCTCCGCAACACCATTTTGTTGAGGGGTATATGGTGCAGAATATTGATGCTTGATCCCTTCATCACTAAGAAACTCATCCAAGGTGTAGTTCTTGAACTCGGTGCCGTTGTCACTTCTTATTGTCAGAATCTTTGCATTTTGACGTTGAGCTTCATTTGCAAAGTCGATGACGGTTTGTTGAGTCTCACTCTTCCTCTTGAAGAAGTATACCCAAGTGTATCTTGAAAAATCATCCACAATCACCAAGCAATACTTTCTACCCCCAAGACTGTCAAAGGATGGAGGCCCGAAGAGGTCCATGTGCAGGAGCTCCAAGGGTCTCTTCGAGTAGATCATTGTCGTGGGAGGGTGAGCCGTCTCATGAAGCTTTCCTTCGATGCAAGCACTGCAAACACGATCTTTGGCAAAACTAACATTTGTTAGTCCATGAACATGGTCCCCCTTGAGAAGACTTTGCAAAGATCTCATATTGACGTGGGCTAAACGGCGATGCCAAAGCCATCCCACATCAACTTTAGCCATTAGGCATGTCGCGATCTTAGTGGGTTGCTCCGAAAAGTTAATCACATAGAGACCGTTCTCGACATGCCCAACAAAGGCTACTTTAAGAGTCTTGCTCCACAAGAGGGCCACAGTATCAATATCAAAGAAGGTGGCAAAGCCCATGAGTGCGAGTTGACGAACGGAAAGTAAATTGAACACAAGGGACTTAACAAGCATGACTTTCTCGATCGTTAGATCATGAGAAATGACAACCTTGCCAAGACCCAATACCTTAGAATGTGAGGCATCACCCCATTCGACATTGGTGGGCATAGACGGGATCTTGTGCACGTCCACCACCAAGCCTTGCTTCCGGTCATATGATTTGTTTCTCCACTATCGAGCAACCATGATCCCCCACCGGAAGCAAACACCTACAAGAGATCAATGCTTGGTTTTAGGTACCCATTGAGTAATGGGTCCTTTGATGTTAGTAACAAGGGTCTTAGGAACCCAAATAGACCATTCAATGTACTCATAAGGAGAACCAACAAATTTAGCATAAACATGCCCATCACTAGCACGACACAACACATAAGATGGGTTAAAGTCATCGGCTTTGTTGGGAGAGATGGCTTTGCGCCCTTTGGCATCACCACTCTTCCCATTGTTCTTATTCTCCTTAGGAGCACCTTCTCCCTCCCTCACAAAGGTTTGCGTGAGCGGAGGAGGTCGATCGGTCTTGCTCTTCTTCTCCTTGTTCTTCTTCTTGTTCTTGGACTTGGGTGAGAACCCAACTCCCTCCTTGCCCACAACTTCCTTTTGATTGCTCAAAAGGTCATTTAGGTTCTTATCGCCTTGTATGCATGACACAAGACCTTTCTCGAGTTGTTCCTTCAACTTGGCATTCTCCTCCACAAGATGCACATGCTCACAACAAGGGTTAGTAGCATTTGCATTATCAATTAAGACCATGTGAGGAAATGTGGCCTTTTCCTTGGTTAGCTTAACTTGGAGTTGAGCATGAGACTCCTTGAGGGTAGCATGAGCACCTTTCAAGACCTTGTGGGCCTTGTCAAGTACATCAAACTCCTCCGTGAGTCTGACATGATCAACCCCAAGTTTAGCCTTCTCGGAAGCTAGAACACGAGACACCACAAGAGCATGATCAAGATCTTTCTTTAGTTTAGCATGACCATCGTTGTGTGACTCCTCAAGAGCCAAAACGCTCTTCCTCAAGAGCATTAGAGAGATCCGATATCTCATCGGCATAGTCACGACTATGACTTTCCATCTTAGAGATGGTTTCTTCGTGAGCCTCGATCATGTCATTGGCTTCACCAAGTTGTTCCAAGAGAGCAACAAAGTGCTTCTTGGATTTGCCCTTGAGCTTACTCATGAAGGACTCAAATTCATTGATCTCCTCATTAGACCCCTTACCATTATCAAAGTCATCCATTGAAGGAGGGTTAGGAATAATGGTGGTTTTGATGTTGGAGGTTACCTTGTTGGTGGCCTTAGCCATGAGGCACTTGGCGGTGATGTTCTCGTTAGGTGCATCGAAGAGAGACACCCGGGGAGTTGTGACAATGGCAACGGATGCCATACCATTGTTTCACCATCTTCATCATCATCGTCATCCTCACAGTATTCTTCTTAAACCACCAACCCGCGAGACGGAGTCTTCTTGGTGAAGTTGTTCTTGTTTGGGAAGGACTTGGCTTTGTCTTTTCGGATGAACTTGCCACCATTGTCTTCCCGCTTCTCGTAGGGACAATCCGCAACGAAATGGCTAACATTGCCACAGTTGAAACAGGTTCTAACTCGTTGCTTCCCCTTGAGGCCACTCGAGTTGTTCTTGTTGAAGTTGGGTCTTGTATTCTTCTTACTCCAAAACTGTCTTGAGGCAAGAGCCATGTGCTCATGATAATCATACTTCGTGTCCTCGGGGTTGCTCTCCTCATCTTCCTCTTCTTCTTCTTCTTCCACACTAACCTTGGCTTTCAAGGCAAGATTGGGCTTCTTTGCCCTTTGGGAACGGAGCACCGCATTGTCGGCGGTCTTGTCCAAGATGCTCATTGCAACAAACTCATCCAACACTTCACCAGAGGTCATGGAGTGGAAGTCCGGTCTTTGGCGAATGACGGAGGACATGGCCTTGTTGTAGGACATCATGGCCTTGAGGAACTTGCGCTTGATCTAGTTGTCATCCGTGTCCTTGCTCCCATGATCTCGGAGTGCGACCGCGAGTTTGGTCACTCTTCGAAAGAGCTCACGAGGTTCTTCATCCTCTTTCATTGCAAACTCATCGGCTTCATCTTGCACCACTTCATAGTTGGAGCGTTGAATGCTAGCACTTCCTCGATAGAGACGCTCGACACATTTCCATGCTTCTTTAGCCATGGCATGAGGTCGAAGATGAGGGAGATCTTCGGGAAGGATTGCATCTTGGATGATGAAGAGAGCAATTTCGTTGAATTGATTGTCCACTTCTTCTCGAGGGGTGAAGTTGCTTGGATCATGAGGATAGAAACCTTCTTCAATAATTCTCCAAAGGTTAGTGTTCACATGTTTTAAGTGACACTTGAAGCGATAGAGCCAAGCATCAAAATCTTCATTTTTCACATATTTAGGAGGAGGGCCGGCATGATTCAAATGAGTAGAGGGGATCGGTCCTCTATACACTGGTGGTTCCACATTGGCAAAAATGCCGGTGCCATTTCTACCACTAGTAGACGGACTCTTTTCACTGTTAGCTTCCCCCTTGTCGGAGGTAGCATCCGTCACCTTGTTAGTGGGATCACCCACTTTCATCGGCGAGGTAGATAGTTTAAGTCCGTCTAAGAAATCAGAAAACATGCTTTTAACCTCGGCCGTCATGGAGGTTTTCAATGTGTCTAAAGCCACATTGAATTCCTCACGAGAGACCGAGGCTCCCCCTTCGGCCGTGGACGAGATGGGATTCACACCAGAGTGCTCCTCCGCACCGTCGTGGGTGTCAACCATACTCTTCGGACGGGAAAGTCCTTAATAAAGAGACGAGGCTCTGATACCAATTGAAAGGATCGATATGGTTGACTAGAGGGGGGGTGAATAGGCAACTAACAATTTTTAGACTTTTCTTTAACAAATTAAAACTTGCAATGAAATAGGTTGTCTAGATGTGCAACTACGTGGACAACATATATGATGCAAAGACAATAAGCACACAAGCAAGCAATGGATATAACTCAAGTAAGCTTGCAAAAGTAAAGGGACAAGATAACCAAGAGTGGAGCCGGTGGAGACGAGGATGTGTTACCGAATTTCCTTCCTTTTAAGGGGAAGTACGTCTCCGTTAGAGCGGTGTGGAGGCACAATGCTCCCCAAGAAGCCACTAGGGCCACCGTAATCTCCTCACACCCTCACACAATGCGAGATGTCGTGATTCCACTATTGGAGCCCTTGAAGGCGACAACCGGACCTTTACAAACAAGATTGGGGCTATCTCCACAACACTTGGAGGCTCCCAACAAGATCACGAAGCTTCACCATAATGGAGTATGGCTTCGAGGTGACCTCAACCGTCTAGGGTGCTCAACACCCAAGAGTAACAAGATCCGCTAGGGATAAGTGGGGAGAATCAAATTTCTCTTGGTGGAAGTGTAGATCTGGGCCTTCTCAACCAATCCCGAGCAAATCAACAAGTTTGATTGGCTAGGGAGAGAGATCGGGCGAAAATGGAGCTTGGAGCAACAATGAAGCTTTGGGGGAAAGAGGTAGGTCAACTTTGGGGAAGAAGACCCCTTTATATAGTGGGAGGAACAAACCAACCGTTACCCCACTCACCAGCCCCGCACAGAGCGGTACTACCGCTAGGGAAGGGCGGTACTACCGCTCCGGGCGGTACTACCGCTCGACCCAGCGGTACTGCCGCGCTGCCCGGGGCCCTGACCCCAGGGCGGTACTACCGCTAGGGAAGAGCGGTACTACCGCTCCGGGCGGTACTACCGCTTCGACCCAGCGGTACTGCCGCGCTGCCCAGGGCCCTGGCCCCAGGGCGGTCCTACCGCTCCTACAACCTCCCTTAGTGCCGCAAAACCCGACACGAAAAACTTCGTTCGAGAATCGAGGCGGAAGTAGCCCACACGCACAGCGGTACTACGGCCGAAAGTCCCAAGCGGTACTACCGCTGGGGAGCTTCAGCGGTACTACCGCTGTGGTCGCGGTACTACCGCTAGGGTAGAGCAAAGCATAGCAAGGGGAAAACGGCAGCTCCAGAGATGCGGAAGGAAAGATGACGGATGTGAAAAGGATGTGTACGTGTGAAACGGCAGCTCCGAATAACAGTCCCGCGAACATGCGTGCGCGGGCGCGGCAGGCGATGGCCCGCGGGGTTTGTCACGCCGCCGGTGTCTGTACGTGAAAGCAGCGGAAGGCCCCGGCGGTCCTGTCGCCGCGCCATTGGCTGCCTGCCCTGCCCTCGTCTACTCCCTGGTCATCCGGAGTGCTAGTTTGACGACGCCGGTCGTTGACAGGTGCTGATGAGTCACATCCATGTTCCTCTCTCGGCACCGGCAAGCCGGCGTGGACTGTGGACCGGAGAACGGGAGAAGTAATTCTCGAAACCATCAAACCAGTGCTTCGCAAGGCTAGCTGCTATGGGAGAGAGACTCGGCGATGCAGTGGGTAGAACAAAAGGTTTCTCGGAGGAGCTTCGAAGTACGCTCGGTAGGTTTTTTTTATTTTATAGAGATATAAGAATGTGACTCTCAAAACAAAAATATAAGAATGTGCAAAAGAAAAACGAAAAATAAACAAGAGAGGACAAAAACGACTCCGCTGGGGATCGAACCCAGAATCTCTGGTTTCGTAGACCAGCGCCTTATCCATTGGGCCACGGAGTCCTTGCTGTAGTTTCATTCGGTTCCCATTTGAGGTTCTTTAATGTCACAACTTCGGCTCCTAATGACACGACTCAATCGTCCTGCAGAAAACGCAGCGAAGCATAACGGCGTAATTTGTTGAAAACTGACGTTCAAGTTACTTAGACTAAAAAAAGAAGACTATCCATGACTCTAAGTTGGTGGCATACCTGAAAAATATAAGATCATATTCTTTTGAAATACAGTACCAATACATATTTTTACGTATGTTTTTTTTGTGCGTGTCATCCTTGCGGAGGGCCATGCTAATCTTCTCTGTCTCGTTCCAATTTTATCGGATGTCCCCGAAGGGACATACGTATGTGGACGTACTCCCTACCATTATGAGCACTTTTCAGTTTTGTTACGTGGCTTGTAACTTGTCCTTTATTATATGAATGAGACACGTTTTACCGTGCCAATAAAAAGACCGAGTAGATAGATCTTTGAGATTGATAAAGTTTTCACATGCATTTCCTAATTGATGGGCACATTTATTTGTGACATCATAATACTAAAAGAATAGCGTCAGACAATCTGAAATACATCTAGAAAAATGGAGCACCTAGTCCTGCAGATTTTGAGATTGACAAAATCACCATGGACACCTCGTAGTCGACGTGCACACTATACCAAGAATACCGTGGGAAAGTCAGAACATATCTTTAAAAAAATACAAGCACATTTGCCAAATCTCATAATTGAATTCGAGTGAACAATTTTGACCGGGAGAAACCTAACCATCTTACCTATGATCAGTTCACATACACATGATCACGTTACAACAAGAGAGTGCATGATGTTTCTTTTTCTTTCCGAACCAGCAACATCCTCCGTCTATTATCAAGATACCATTCTATACACCCAACATTGTGTTGATGGCATGACCTTTATGGTCAATTTAATATATATTATACCCACATATATCTAGTCTAACATTTATTTGAAAGAAGTGTGGCAGGGGATGCCCCTGCAATGATTTTTGTTTTTGTTTTTGAAAGAATAAAAATTCAGATTCACATCTATGAGGACTTGAGGATAGGTGGCTAGCTCGTACATCCACTCCCCTATGCAAGTAAGGTAGGATCTAACGCATTTGTTGCTAATGGCTAATGGTGATGGTGATTTGAACAATGGGCAAATGATTGGGGGGAGGGGGTTGATATACAGGGAACAAAATGCTTGTTGTAAAGTAGCCAACATGTAAAGTGGTTCTTTTTTAATGATGCAACTGGTTCTACTTTGTACACCCAGAGTACATGACCTAGCCGTGCGGCCCCTCTAGACGTCCCTAGGGGCCTAGCTCTGGCAGGCAATATTCTCCTTTGATGTTTTACGAATATATTTTTATGTTGTTTTCCCTCTGAAATTTTATACCTGCACAATAGCAAATACTCCCTCTGTCCGGAAATACTTGTCGGAGAAATGAATGAAAATGGATGTATCTAGAACTAAATTGCATCTAGATACATCGATTCCTCCGACAAGAATTTTTGGACGGAGGGAGTACCGTATTGTGATTTTGCTCGAAAAAAATCACCAGTCTTGTTAGTTTTCATTCACTTATGGCAAGTCTAGAAGGCAAAAGCTAAGCAAAAATAGATACATTTAGAACATATCGCAACACAAACCGCAGTAACAAACAAGAAATTGTTGTGGTATGGTATAAAAGCATGAACAAACAGATGTAAACTGTACACATCAGTTAGTCATATTCATTCAAATAACAAAAAGGTAATTGTTGCATGTACAGAAGCAAGGCTGGATAGATCATGCATGAGCCATGTTGTCAACGAGGCGAATGAACTTCTGAAAGGATACCGGGAACTTTATTGTCTAATACTCCCTCCGTCCCAAAATAGATGACCCAACTTTATACTAACTTTGTACCAAAGTTAGTACAAAGTTGGGTCATCTATTTTGGAACGGATGGAGTATTAACCATTCACAAAACAATGTTGTAGATTTGTTAGCTAATATGTTGCGAGTGGATAACCTAATCGACTTGTGGTTACCAGATGCCCGTAGTGCCATAGTATGCCTATTGGCTACTGATTATAACCTTGCTCTTTTTTAATAAAGTTCCCTAATTTCATTAAAAAAGAACTAGGTAAGAAGGACGACACTACATGATCAAGCCGGATTGAAAGAACCGTCATAAGGCAATCATCTAACTTGGTGGCGACACTGATTCATGTCGAGAATGTAGGCGGCATGGGAGATGGTGGGATGGAGGGGGAGGTGAGGATGCTAGATGGCGGCTTCGTAGGACCTTTTGTTTTAGAACAAGGTTTATGGGACTTTGCATTTTTTTTAAGGCAGTGTTTTTTTTAGTAACAGGCAGTGGTTGTTTTTGACGTATAAAACCGCTCAAGAAGCCCAAAAATCTAATCCTACCCGTTGTTTCATTCGGCCCAGACTAGTCTGAAGTGGGCCATAACATCCGCCCCCGATAGCCCATCGACATTCCCTTTCTCTCTGCTCTCTCACCGAACGCCTGCTCAAACAGAAACGAAAAAACACTGCCCAAGTTGCTCGGCGGCTCGGCGCTTTTCTTTTCCCCTCGAGCGCCGGCGCCGGCGTGCGGCCGGAAACCTCCGTTGCTCCCGCTTCGACGTTTTCCTATTCAGCGCCGCACGACCGCCCGCGGTGCTTCCTCTGGGATGGATGGCTTAGGCGACGCCGCCAAGGAATACATCGCTGGATCGGCTGCAGGCGTCGCCCAGGTAGTCGTCGGCCACCCTTTCGACACCGTGAAGGTAATTCTCTTTCCTCTTTTCCCCGATTCCTTTTCCATCCATCTCTTGCTGATTGGTGCGCCTCGCTCGCCGGGTAATTTGATCTGCTGTGCTCCAGTGCTTTGGTTTTGTTTTTGTATGCTACGCTATGCCTGCAGTGTTGCTGTTCGATCAAATGCCTGTTAGGGAAAAGGCTTTGTAATGATAAACCTTTGTAATGATAAACGGAAACACAAGTGAAGTTGGACACCGACACAACTTCTAAGACCAGAATTGGACCCCATTACATAGGTAAACAACCAGTGACGAAGAACTTGAGGAATTCGAGCTTATTGGTTCATAAGCCAAATCGAGCCCCAAGTAAAGCTCCTCAAACGGGCCTAAAATTGCTGTGGCTAAGAATTTAAATGAGAGGGGGTATTGACAGGTAGATTATGATTGCTGTTGTTACTAGTTGCTGCTACAAGATTGCAAGTGCAATGTTTGGTATTACTTGCTTGAGAATACTTTCTCATCATTCCCTTTATCTGTCTGTTATGATCGTTCTGATGATGAAGTATGGAGAAATACCTGTAGGTAGTTTGGTTGATATTACCGGCTTTTGAGTGTGCTTAGAAATATCTGGTATTCGTATCAGTCGTGTTCAGTTCCAAATTCAGCTGGCTGTACTTGCCGTCTTTTAATTCGACCAGGCATGCATTACTGCATTGATTCAGGACATGCCAAGCTTTTTATCTTCTTTGAGTTTGGATTTTTTTTTTTGGATGTTTGCACAGGTGCTACCTAATAAAACACTTCATCCAAAAATGATCATATGCGTAGGATCTTATTGTCTCATTGTCTTGACTTAATTCTAGGATTTTCTGCTTCACAATTAAACTCTTTGGGGTCCTGACCAGTTGTTCATTAACTCATACCGTCATGCAGTAGTGTGTTTTTCTAATGATGGCGTTGGAGATTTTTGAGGCATACTAAGCAATGTTACATTTGTAGTTTCCAAACAAGGCATTGCTCCCTACAGAAATCATGGTTGCCCTAAGGTCCATGTTCCAGGTGTTTGTGTCACTTTATGATTACATACAGGTCTGGCTGCCAATGGTATGCGAGGTGATACTGGCAAACTGGGAAACTAATTGCATTTCTTTTGTTGTAATTAGGATACTCCGCAAAAGTACTTGTTTATGCCAGTGTATGAGAATGCCCAGAATATAATTTTGTTTTCCTGTGCATATACTAAGCAAAACTCTGCAGTCTGGATGGAACTAGGGATGCAGGGCGGCGCCCGATCCGCCCCGCTCCGTAGTCAAAACAGGTTCATCTTAGTTATAGCAAATTTTTAGTGATGCGGTTCAGTTTGAACTAACTTCCCACTTTGGCCGGCTTATGCGTGACGCCGCCCTGCATCCCTAGATGGAATATATGTTAACCATTTTCTTTATATTTCCCCCCATGTGAATTCAAGATAACTTTGTTCATCAATAGGTCAAATTGCAAGCTCACAACACCACGGCTCATGGAAAGGTCTACAAGAATGCATTCCACTGCACTAGTAGGATACTGGTTGAGGAAGGAGTAAGCCCCTTCTTTTGTATGTCTCACTTTAGATTTAGTTTATACTCAGTATTACTCAATTAATTGAGTGTGTTTCTTTTATAAAAAGCACCTGGTGTTTTTCTAGTCCTACATATACATGTTCTGTTCCTTAGACCTAGAGAACAAAATGAAACTGGCAACTTTTTTCAGTTAACAGTTCATGCTAGGAAAATTGCCTGGACTGCATTGTGTATTCATCTGACTATTATCAATTGAAAGTATGATTTTATGGAGACTCATTTAATATAGTCCTCTAATACATAACTAGTTTATGAAGCTAAGGAAATTACAAACAAATCAACTATCTTATGACAGCATTTTCATTGCATCTTTCTACTAGTTAGAACAATTTCTTAAAGGATGAGCCGTCATCATTCATCTTGTTAACGGATCAAATTACCATTTTTCTCTGGAGTTAATGCTAGGCACAATTTTAGAACCTACAGGTATTTTTTTGAGCAAAAGAGGGTTTCCCCTCCGATTTCATTTATAGAAACCAAAGTTGTTCAGCTAAACATCATCCAGTTCGAAACAAGAATAGAAACCAAACCACCACATCCCGAAGGGGGGTAGGGGGGGGGGGTGACATCTAACTGCAAATATATATTACAGACTTGGCCACGAGAGGCGAAACCTAAATAAGTTTTTTAAAAGACTGCAGACATAGTAGAACCTGCTACGCGAAAGAAGGTAGGAGAAGAGCTATCTTCAAACAACAGCTTCATCCATCTAGTCTTGGGATGCCCGATCTCCATCCTTGAGCCGCGCGGTACACTTCACTTGCCACCTATTCTATTAGCTTTGCCCCCAACGTCAGCATTTTTGCCTCTGGTTCCTTTATCTGCAAAATAGCCCAATCCAAGATCCAGTTGCAAATCAGTTTCACCAACAGTCGCAAATCAAAATTTTAGAACCTACAGGTATTAAACGGAAAACTGCAATAGATTAGTCCATCCATTTTTGATAGGATACAGTTTTATCAACATATTACTGGAAGTTCATTGCATGATTATTTTCCATGACAGATAAGAGGGTTGTATAAAGGCGCATCATCTTCATTTATTGGTATAGCACTTGAAAGCTCCCTTTTTTTTGGCACATATGCACAAGCAAAACAATTACTACAGGTATTTTTTTCCTTTGGTATACCAATTGCAGTTGGAATGCAAATGCTTCCGTCAAGGCCTTATCTTAGTTATTAAATTAGCCTGTTCATTTTAATTTAGGGAAAGTCTGAGGATTGTAAGCCGCGGCTACAGGTAATTATTCCTTCTGCTGCCTGCAGTGGAGCCCTGATCAGCTGCATCCTTGCTCCGACTGAGCTGACCAAGGTCAGTCCTGCATCAATCTCTCTTTTTTACAGTTGTTAGCGAGTACACCGGAGGCATGATTCAGGTGACATTCGATGATGTAATCTCAAGAAATCTCCAGTGCAGAATGCAAGTTCAAGGGAAGGATGTGATGTATGCGACCCGGTACTCCAGCCCTCTAGATTGTGCTGTGAAAACACTGCAGCGTGAAGGGGTGAGCTTAATGGCCTTCTGCAAGTTCTTCTACGTTTTGTCTAGTCTAAGGATCTGTTATTATGTTACAGGTTAGGGGTATATTTCGTGGTGGTTTAGCAACATTGTACAGAGAGGCAATTGGCAATGCTGTCTTCTTCTGCACTTATGAGTACAGCCGATATTGGATGCACAACTATATAGATTCTCCGCAATTTTCTAGCAACAGTGGCTTAGTTGTGGCAAAAGATATCGGGATAGGAATCATGAGTGGCGGCCTTAGTGGGATGGCTGTAAGTATATCATAATCTTTTAAGTTTATTGTAAGATACGTTTTTCTTCAATTTGACTAGTATTTCACTCTGCAGTTCTGGACAGCTACCCTGCCACTGGATGTTGCCAAAACGATTATTCAGACAGATCATAACCCTCAGTCGAGCCGAAATCCATTTCGGGTCTTAAACATGGTACATGCCCTGCGATGGTTCACAATCTTGTGTTTTCATTAGGTATATTGCCTTTGCTTGATCATGGCAGCCATGCCTGAAATGCTGCAGGTCTATAGGAGAGCTGGTCTGGCTGGATGTTATGCTGGTCTTGGGCCAACACTAGCAAGAGCATTCCCTGCCAATGCGGCAGCGATTGTTGCCTGGGAGTACAGTGCTAAGATTCTTGGTATAAGGCGTGAGTAATGCGAGAGATACGATGCTTGTGGCGATATTTACCTGCTTCATTCCCCCCCAAAAGTCAATAAGAAAGTCAGGAAACTTATCGTTTTTCCTGGACTGGATGGTATTTATCACGATGGCAGCAAAAAAGGGCAAAGTGGCTCTAGTTTGTGCAGACATGAGTCTGATCGCGGAGGTTATTGGGGAATGAAGCAATTTGCCATGTTTTCATGATTAATTGCTCTCACTTTGCTCGCTGTCTGTTACTACTACGGAAATCATTTTATGGTTTACGAGTTTGGGTTTTCTTTGAGAAGTATATGGTTAGTGTTCTTTGATTGGAATAAACGTTGGGGTTTTCATAAGAAGTACGTGTCTGGTTAGTGTTCTATGATTGAAAGAAAAGTATTATTGTTCGTTCAATCTAAACTATTTATTGAGAGCCTCACTGGGTAGGGTTGATAGTCTTGGTGAAGAGAGGGGCCGATCATGAAGTGACTGTCGTTGTAAACAGATCTCACAACAGGCTGAAGTAGGCATGACCGCATGAGCGACTATTGTTCTGTGCTCATATGTAGTCATACTTTTTGCGCATACCATTTGCAAATTGCAAGTGCATTATAAGTCAAAAGTCACTCATCAAATGCACCCACTTCTGATTATGTCACCGTGCTTGATTAGCGGTCGCCTTGGTAAATCAAAAGTCAAAAGTCACTCATCAAATGCCTCACCGACTCACCATCCAGAACGGACGACATGAATCTACGCTCGTGAATCATGCTGCCATACTTGGACATAATAGTACGTCACTGAATTTTTGCTTTTGCAGTTAATCAGGCTGTTAATCCTAGACTAAAGCTGAATAAATCTAGGATCAGGCTGGCGTTTTCTCTCTTGTAGTTCTGTGAAAAGAAGAGTACATCATCGGATCATCCATTCATCTAGCTCACACAATGGAGGTGAATTGTGCAAGGCAGAAACATGGCAGCACCGAAGGCACACGAGTAACTAAGCATCTTCCCCGATTAGTAAGCAGCATTCCGCCAATCGTCACCAAGTCGTTGTAGTATAGTGGTAAGTATTCCCGCCTGTCACGCGGGTGACCCGGGTTCGATCCCCGGCAACGGCGAATTTTTTGTTTCTTGCCACGCCTAGCAATTTTTGCATTTCTGTCCGCAATCTGTTTTGGTCAAAATTACATTCTTGCAGCAGCCCTGCGATGTACCACTGCAATCCTGCAAGGGATGCACAAATCTCTCCTCTAATAAAAGAACACAAAACTCAGCAAGAGCATCCTCCTGCTTTCTGCTCCTGCTGCCCAGGCGCGCCTGAGCCTGCTGGCCCGGAGGCAGGCCTGAGGTTGATGTCCACCATGTCCTCCTGCTTGGCCGACGGGAGAGCGTCCATCCCAGGCAGGGACGCGGCGATCGTGCGGAACAGCGCCTGCAGTCAGTGTTCCAGGTTCCGCGGTCAGATGTTTTGCTTGAGAAATGTGGAGCTGCAGATTGCCTCTGCTTGCCCAAGCGAAGTGAAAATGAATTCTTCTACATTAGATATAAAAGAAGCTGAGAGAACCTTGATGTTGAAGCCGGCCTTCGCGCTGGTCTCCATGAACAAGGCGCCGTGCTCCTTGGCCTTGGCTTCCCCTTCGTCCGTGGGCACTTGCCTGGAGGCGGCAACATTCATTCAGGTGAACAAACGGAAGAAAATGAATCGCCAAGGTTGGTGCGATGTGGCTTTCTCCACAGAGATTCAGGGATATGTATGTATAGTGTACGTACCTCTGGTCAACGAGGTCTGTTTTGTTTCCGACGAGCACGATCAGCACATCTTTGCCTCTCGCCGTGTTCACTTCGTCGATCCACTTCGATGTATGCAGAAACGATTGCGTGTCTGCAGAAAACAATGGTGGTATGAGGCTGTCAGTGTACGAGGGTGATACATGTTGGTGTGCTTTCTTCATATCATCAGATGCAGCTCCGTGGTTGAATATGTCACTGTAACTAAGTACCCTCAACTGAAATAGTTCAAACTGATTCATCTATATGTCTGCTCAGATTTCATGCGTCAGTAGCAAACAGTTTCAAAAATAAATTTCAGATTGGAAAACTACTTTCTAGTGCAGTGCAAATTAGCTACATATTCTGCTGGCGAGTATTTTGTAGAAACAGGTAACTTGCCTGTTACGTCGTAGACGATGACCGCGACCGAAGAGTCTCTGATGTAGCTTGGAATCAGGCTCCGGAACCTCTCCTGCCCAGCCGTGTCCCTGCACATTTTCACAGTTACAAACAACTATGTCACCCTTGGAGATTTTCACATTTGACATGTGCAAGCATGTTTCCGGCATCTCAAGTCCTCAGGAAAAGGCAAAAATATTACTGGTATCTCGTATGTGTTGTTTTCGCAATGTGCCAGGCATAATTTCAGGACTTGCGGTTCAGGTTTCTCTAAAAGAAACAGTTAAGAACTACACCCTTTGTTCCTAAATATAAGACGATTTTGCACTTCAAACCTAAATATAAGATGCTTTTGCACTTCAATTGAATTGCAAAAGCGTCTTATATTTAGGAACAAAAGTAGTACTATTATAAAATTATCTAGATTTTTGAAAAAGACGACTTCGACCAAACAAGGAACTGCATAGAGCTGTCTTACACTTTCCAAATCCAAATAACTTTTTCTACAAACTGATTCTTCGTAAAAAAAAGTAAGCAAAACAGATTTTGTAAAAAACCCGCTAAAAACTTGTTTTCTATAAATCCATTACTAGTACTTGCTATCCAAACAACGCCTAAAGGAGGCTACCAAAAGGAAACTAGTATTGCATACCATAGCTGCAGGCGAACCGTGCGGTCCTCGAGGTACATGGTCTTGGAGAGGAAATCGATCCCGATGGTCGCCTGCACACAGAGCCACAGCAGACGGTCAGAATTCATTTGCCAATCGTACGAGGTTGGGGCGATCAATCGATCGGGAGCTTTGCAAATTAACCGAAGAGGAAGAGACCTGGTAGGTGGCGTCGAACTTGTCGTACATGAAGCGGGTGATGATGGCGGTCTTGCCCACCGCCTGGTCGCCGAGGAACACCAGCTTGTACTTGGCCAGCGCCGACACCACCGGCGCCATGGCTAGCTTGCTTGCTTGGCCCGGAGCTAGCTAGTCGGGCGATCTCTTCTGCTCCGAGTTGGATGCTCCCTGGAGTGATTTGGATCGAGTCGTGGAGGCGCGTGCTCGATCGGGTTTGGACGCGTGAAACCAGTGGAAAGGGGACGGAAGAAGAAGAAGAAGGTTTGCTTTGAACGGAGAAGGGGAGGAGGCGACTTTGGACGTTTCCAAAGCCAGCTGCGGATGGAGTCCCGTGTGTTGACGGGCCATCCATGCAAATACTACTTCAAAGTTTCTGTTCTTCTCTTGTAACTTTTTCTTCCTTGGCCACGAAGCACTTTCCCTGCTTGGAACTCGCATATTAATTCTGCAGGGAATGCTACTAGTTGTTCAGTTTGTTGGACATAAATCCAAGTTAAGAAGTAGAGTACGTAATTGGTGCGTTCCAAAAGGGGGCGACCTAACTGCAACAAACGTTTGCAGTCTTGTCGAGAGATGTCGACTCATTTGCCACGTGTTGTTATCATCGATGTCTTGTTCTTCTTTTGAAACATCACCTCCTCTGCTTTCTTAAACGGGAATTGCGCATGTTTGCCATGACAACAGCCTGCTTTTGTCCAGATGGCAAAGCTCGGTGGCCCAGCCAGTGTTAGGGTACATGAGGGTCAGGCTAGTCGATGGAAAAAACACGTTCGGTGCGACGATGTAGGGTGTGTTTGGTAGGGTGTATGAAGAATGCATGAGAGCAAAAGTTCCTTTCTCGACCCATTTTTGGGTGTTTGATACAGTGTATGAAGGGTGCATGAGTCCACACTAATTTAACACAAATACACAAGGAGTATGCATGAAGAGAGGTGCTGAGATGAGAATGCAATCAAACACACCCGTGATGGTTCTCTGCTCCGAGGCTGTAACGACGCAGCTAGGTTTGTGTTAGTCTAAATTTGTCTACCGTGGCTAAAAGATAAAAATAAATATCAATAATTTCATCGGAAGGTAACTTTAGCTGCAAATGCCCTTTCAATATGTATTATCGTGCAATGCCAAGCGAGTCGCCTACCTTTCTATTACAAAAAAATTACGGAACTAAAGTCATCCAACTATACATGACACCAGCAACATTTGGCAGGTTGTACAACAAATAGCCATAAAAAAATCACACGAACATTTAGATTGTGCTGCCACCATCGCTGATTTAGTGCACGTTCTACTAAATCGGCAACAATTAATATGGCGGAGTGTGTAATGTTTTTTAAAAATTGCACGAACATTTTTAATAGTTCAAAACCATTTAAAAAAATATGTGGACATGTTTTTACATTGTATAATTGTTTAAAAAAATGTCATTATCATATTTTTTAAATGCATGATTGTTTTTGTAAATCTCACAAGCATTTTTCTAAATTTATGCAACCATTTTTTTACATTGGATGAACATTTCGTAAAATGTCAAAAACATATTTTTGAGACGTGTGAAGATTTTCAAGTGTCACTAATATTTTTCTGAATGATATGAGCATTTTCAAAAAGTTGAATGAGTAGTTTTTTAAAAATTGCAATGGATGTTTCATAAGATAAAAGATAAGAAAAACCAACAGGACTTTTTTAGGGGTCAAAAAAACCAACAGGACTTGCGCTAGCAAGCCAACGCTCCTTTGCACTGGCCCGGCCCATTTAGGAAGCGCGAGAGGTGAACAGATTCTTTCGGTTCGGGTGTTAGAAATAAATGGGCTTGTCCCATTAATAACAATTTTTGAAATCTCAAAGTGGCCCATGTGTAAAATAGCAAGTGATGGCTCTAAAGTTTAGTCTCGCCAAAAGTTGAGGAGGTGTGAATCCTCTTTATATAGTGGGTTTTCTCCACCACTCTAAGTGGTGTGTGGAGGAAAGAAATAGGTGACCACATGTGCTCGCTCGCCTCGCCTGGTCAGGTTGGGCTTTGGTCGGGGCCGGGGCGCAAGCCACATGCACTTGAATGGTCTGCCGAAATCCGGTCTTTTGCCTTACATGGATGCAACTTCCTCTTGTCATTCCCCCACAAAAAAACCTTCCTTTTGTCGTTTCATTTTTAATGTCTTGGCAAAAAAGTTCATTATTTCTTGTCTGGTAACTATACAAATTTGAATCCAAGTCGGTTTGAGATCGTGTTTGCGACATGATACCGTCTTTGGTTCTATTATATATACTGCTGCCGGCCACAGTCAAAGACACATCAAAAACACCTAGGATTTTGCCTCATCTCGCAACTTGCGCCGCTGCAGTGTACTCCATCCCGAACACCGCCATGCACCGGCGTGCGGGAGAGCAAGTCTCCAAAACCATCCGTCCTTGCGATCTTGCACTGGAAAGAGAAAAAAAATTAGGTTTTTGGGAAGCGATCCGGGCGACTGCTCAAGTTCGTTATCACGGGTCAATTTCCGTCCAAGTAAGGCGGTGTTACTCATTGTCGTCTCCATCGTTGTTGCCAACATCATCATCAACAACGTCACCCCCCCCCCAGCAGCCAACAAACGATACGTCCATCCATCATGATTCGTTAATGTCTCTATCTATTTTCTGTTTCATGTGCGATGCTACTCTTTTTTTGAGCAACAAAACTAGGCTTTATTCAGAAATTGGTATTGCTACCGGTATTACAGCAGTATCATGTGATTGCCCCAACCAAATGTAGCGGCCATGATCTAACTTTACAGCATGCCTAGTTAGTTTATGAGGCTCGAAATTCGAGGCTCAAAATTCAAACTTAAAACAGCAAGAAATAAAAGAAGATTGCCATGAAATAATCTCTTTTACAACTGCACCGTAACTCCCACCTGACTTCTCGTTGATGTGTTTCACCACCTCTTGACAGTCAGACGCAATAACGATTTTCTGGAGCCCCAGATCTTCCGCTAACGATAGTCCCTCTCTGCATGCCATAGCTTCCAAAGTAGGTGGATCAACCAGACCTCTAGTCACAAGCACCGAGGACCCCAGGTAATGTCCGTCGTTCGTCCTGCAAACTACAGCAGCGGCACCAACTCCACGGAAAACAGCAGCGTCAACATTGATTTTAGCATGATCACCTGTGGCTGGAATCCATCTCCACCGTGCAGCAGTACCTGGGGTGTTCATTCGGGGCCTTAATGGATTCTTTTCCTCCTCCAACTCTGATAAGAAGTGAGTAATGAACATGTAAGTGGATAACGGGCTGTGATGCAACCCTTCATGTATCAGTTTCTGCCTCGCCCACCATATTGCCCATCTGCTACCTTGGTGAACTTGTCGTGTGGTAGTTGTTCGATCATAGTGAATAACCATTTCTTTGCATCATTTTCAGTGTTGCTCCGCAAAACATCAATAAGTTCCTGATCCACCAATGACCAGACGCACCGGGCAGCAGTGCACTCAATCAAGCTATGCTTCCAGGAATCCGTAGTTCCGCAAACGGCACACGAGCTACTTGTGGTCATGTTCCGATGCATTCTGACATCCTCCGTTGGGATAGATTGACGTGCAAGTCTCCACAAAAAAAACCTGATTTTAGCCGGGACCATGGTTTTCCATAGCCGCTTCCAGGCCGAGTTCTCCTCCTGGCGATTAGACGCTCCTGGTCGTGACTCCAGCCAATCTTCTTGCCTTCTCTTAGTTTCAACAATCATACGATAACAGGACCATACGCTGAATACACCAGATTTCTCAAACATCCAAGACCAGTAGTCCTCCACAATCCTCTGACAAATCGGGATTTGAAAAATTGCTTGTGCATCAAAAGGGAGGAAAACTTGCTTCACTAACTCCATATTCCAGCATGCATTACCTGAATCAATGAGCTCAGCTACCAACTGAGGCGGATCAGGGACTCTAGCAACTAACGGCCTCATAAATTCAGGCCGAGGGATCCAATTTGTGTTCCATATCTCCATCGATGATCCATCACCGATTCTCCTGATTAGACCCTGTTTCATGATATCCCTCCCTTCCAAAATAGATCTCCAAATCTGAGATGGATGACTCCCAATAGTGGCTTCTAGTATCGAGCAGTTTGGAAAATACATTGCTTTTAAAATACGAGCGCTAAGTGACTCTGGGGAGACCAAGATTCTCCATGCTTGCCGAGCCAGTAGAGCCAAATTAAAAAGCTCGAAGTCACGGAACCCCAGCCCACCCATATATCTCGGCATTGTCATGCTATCCCACGACACCCAATAGGGTTTCCTCTTCCCTTGCTCGCTTCCCCACCAAAAGGCTCGTAATGCTGAGGTTAACTTGTCACATAACCCTCTTGGCAGTTTGAAACATGACATCGAAAAGACCGGGATGGCTTGTGCTACGAACTTGATGAGCACATCCTTCCCTGCAGCCGATAGGGTTTTCTCCATCCAACCTCTGATTTTGTTCCATAAACGATCAATAAGGTACTTGAACGCTCCGTTTTTAGATGAGCCCACATCCGTTGGAAGCCCCAAGTATTTCTCGCTAAGTTGCTCATTGGGAACTTGCAAGATTTGTTTTACCTGTTCTCGAACTGGTCCTGGACATCCCTTACTGAAAAAGCAAGATGATTTTTCCCGGTTCACTCTCTGGCCCGAAGCCCTAGCATAGGTTTCCAATAACAGAGACACTTCTTCCGCCCCCTCCGAATTTGCTTTAAAAAACAGCAGGCTGTCATCTGCAAACAACAAGTGGTTTATCGGCGGAGCCGTTGAAGCCACTTTGATTCCTCCTAGATTAGATGACTAAACTCGAGATTTTAAGAGGCACGAAAGGCCCTCTGCTGCCAGCAAAAACAAATAGGGTGAAATAGGAACCCCTTGGCGGATACCACGCGAAGGGTTGAACTCTTCTAATTTTTCTCCATTAAACATGACTGAGAAGGAGACAGATGAGACCATCCCCATGACAATATCAACCCAGTTCTGACTGAACCCAAGCTTCAACATGATAGCTCTTAGGTAGTCCCACTCAACACGGTCATATGCCTTCATCATATCCAGTTTCAGTGCGCAAGACCTGTGGATCTGAGCTTTATTTCTCTTCATAAAATGAAGACATTCGTAAGCTGCAATGATATTGTCAGTAATCAATCTACCCGGAACAAAGGCCGACTGCTCCTCTGAGATGATCTCCGGCAATATTAGCTTCAAGCGATTAGCTATCACTTTTGATGCAACCTTATATAGTACATTACACAAACTAATTGGCCGGAATTGTGTAAGCAAGGTAGGGTTTTTTACCTTCGGAATTAGAACTAGCACTGTATTGTTGATATCCTTAGCACTCTCTTTGCCCAAGACAATACCTAGAACCACTCGGGCTACCTCTTCACCGCAGATCTCCCAATGATGTTGAAAAAAGTGAGCAGGAAATCCGTCGGGGCTAGGAGCCTTTGTCGGTGCCATTTGAAATAGCGCGGTTTTAACCTCTTCAGTCGTGTACGGTGCATTCAACTGTTCATTCATCTGGACAGTTACCTTTACTGGTATTGTATTCAGCACCTCCTCCATGTCATGTACCCCTTCCGACGTGTAAAGATTACCATAGAAAGAGTTGACCATATCTTTCATAGTTTGTATGTCCTCCGTCGAATTGCCATCCTCTTGTACCAGCAACTTAATCAGATTTTTCCTCCTACGCATACTTGCCCGGAGATGAAAAAAGCGGGTATTCTTATCTCCCGCCCGTAGCCAGTCAACTCTAGCCCGCTGCCTCCACATTAATTCTTCTCTGTGATATAGCTCAATTAGATTTTCCTTGATCTTGAGCTCTTTGTGAGAAGGACCGACCCTCCCTGGCACACCTTGCAAGATCTCCAGCTTGCGCTTTAGGGTTCGGATTTGCTTACGAACGCTTCCGAACGTAGACTTGTCCCATGCAGAAAGTGACAAGGCCAACGCCGCCAACTTTTCTTTGATTTCCGCGACAAAGCTGCATGCAGGCACTCCCCCCCCCAATCATTAGCTACCTTTGAGTGCAATTGGTCATGCGATTCCCACATTGTCTCGTACCGAAAAACATGTTGGCGTTGTCTCACCCAAGCCTCGCCATGCGGGTGTAGAATAATTGGTACGTGATCCGATGAACCTGCCGTCAGGTGGTCTACTCGAGCCCTTGGAAACTGCGCAGTCCAAGCACTGCAGGCGAGTGCTCTATCCAGCCGGACACGAGTATATGAGCCTCCTGCAACCTTATGCTCAAAAGTCCAAGGAATACCTGTATACCCTAGATCAAGCAAAGCATAATCATCAACAACTGATCTGAAAGAAGCAATCTGACTTTGACTTCTCTGTCCCACTCCATCATGCTCTCCTGCATGCAGTACTTCATTAAAATCGCCTATCAGGAGCCATGGTAAAGGAGACATTCCTGCTACACTTCGGATAGTATCCCACGTATTTTGCCTTGACGCCACCTGTGCTTCTCCATAGACACAAGTTAGCCTCCAAGGATTTGGACCTGATTCATCAATTAGTGCATCAATGTGATACCGAGAGTAACCATCAACTTTCAACTTTATTTCATTATTTCAAAACACGCCTAAACCTCCACTTCTACTAGCACTGCTTACAGCAAAACTATTATCATAACCAAAAGAAGATTTCAAATTCTCGACACAAACACTGTCTAGTTGAGTTTCCACTATACAAAGTACTGTCGGGGTAAACTGCTTTGCAAGGTCGCAAAGCTCACGAACTGTCGCAGGTCTACCCACCCCACGACAGTTCCAACACAATATACTCATTGTGCCCCGCGGAGGCCGCTCTGGGTCTCCGTGATGGGCGCTTCCTTGGTCTTGTCGGTGAGGTTTTTCTTTGGCAAACCCTTATCCGTATTGGCGACTTTTGCTCTCTTCTGCTCTTGTCGCGATGTAGGGCTTGGAGGGACTACTAGAGGTCCCGTCGGCATAAGTGCAGCTGACGCCCCCTTTGCAAAGTTTATGTCTCCTGTATTGCCCACCAGCGATCTCTTCCTAGCTGCATCAGCCTCCTCCATGAGAGCATCCTCATCCTCTTCACCTGCATACTGCTGTGGCTGCTGGGGCATACCTCTGCCAGTGCCAAAACCAGCTTCGCCCCTTGCTGCACCACGACCTAAGCCGCCTCTGCGAGCTCGACCTTCTCCCGGACCCTTTCCAACACCACGGAACCAGCTTGCTCGCAACTCCTTGAAAACCAGGGCCTTTGGAGGATGAATCCCGTCCCCATGCTCCTTGAATTGGTGACCGAGATGGCCACACACTACACACTAGTTAGGAAGGCGTTCATACTTCACTAGAAAAATCTGTCGCTTGTTTTCTTTGACAATTGATGTAGCGTTCTTCAGGGGCTTATTGACATCGATCTTGACTCGAACCCTGTAAAAGTTTCCTTCAAAGTCGTGAGGCCTCTTGACGCGATGCTACTGTGCATGTTTTCTTGTGCCTCTTGCATGATATTTTCTGTGTTAGTACACGCCGCAAATGGGGGCGGCTATACCTTGCTTCAAGCGAGTCCGATAGAAGACTCGCCTGAACGTAGGTGCTAGATGGGCTGGCCCAGGCGTCCGGGGGCTCACAAGTCACAACCTCGTTTTATCATGGTTTTGTTTTTTGTTTTCTTTTTTTATACATCCAAATATTCTAAATGAATATATTACAAAAACACTTATATTGGAAAAAATATGTTAACCAAGCATTTGAAAATATTTAAATGCATATAGAGAAAATGTTTCTCAT
>NC_041387.1:607836587-607843449 GCF_002162155.2 Triticum dicoccoides | reverse complement strand
GTGTTAAATGTGTATAGAAAAAATGTTGACCATATATTCAATAATATTAATCTTATATATTAAACATGTATTAGCAAATATATTAGAGATATAAAAAATGTGTATAGAAAAACATTGAAAACCATAGTGGAAACAAAAGAAAATCAATAGAAACAAGAAAATAAACAAACAAAACCAAAAAAAGGAAGAAAAAGAAAAGGAAATAAAGGAAAAATGCTAGTAGAAAATGAAAAAAAAAACAAAGAAACCCAAAAACAAGAAAGAAAAGGAAAACTAGTAAAAACAAAGAAAGAACTGAAGAAAATCGGCGGCGCTGCAAATGAACGATCCTAGGTTAGATTCAAGCGTGCCCCTTTTTTCTCCGGAATCACTAGTTGAGGAGTACTCGTTGCAAAGAGCACTCAAACTCTCCTGGTTGTGACAAGTGGCGCACATGCAGCGCGTCACTTGTCGCAACCTGGGAGTTTTCTCTTTTTCGTAGATCTGTTTATTCAAAACGTTTTATCTCTCAAACCGCTTTCACCGTTGGATTCCTCGCGTCGAGATCTTCAATACTAGATCCCATGTTGATAGGTTTTCACAAACTTTTTTTTCACGAAAAAAATCAGACGAAAAAACCGAACCAGGAGCACGGGTTTTTCCCTTTCCAAAAGAGGCACGCTCGTGCCACTCACAAAATCACAACCGTGCCTCTCGCGGAAGCAAAATCGTGACTCTCGCAGAAGAAAAAAAGAAGAGAAAATGTGTTTTTTTTTGTTTCCAAAGAGGCACGGCCGTGACTCTCGCGGAAGCACAACCGTGCCTCTCGTGAAAGGAAAAAAATAGAAAACACTTTTTCGTTTCCGAGAGGCACGGTCGTGACTCTCGCGAAAGCACAACCGTGCCTCTCGCGAAAGCAAAACCGTGACTCTCGGGAAGGAAAAAAAATAGAAAATATGCTTTTTTGTTTCCGAGAGGCACGGCCGTGACTCTCGCTAAAGCACAACCGTGCCTTTCGCGGAAGCAAAACAGTGACTCTCGCGAAAGGAAAAAAATGGAAAACGCTTTTTTTACCGTTTCTGAGAGGCACGGCCGTTACGCTCACGAAAGCATACTCGTACCTCTTGCGGAAGCAAAACCATGACTCTCGCGAAAGGAAAAAAAAGAGAAAACGTGTTTTTTTTTCGTTTCCGAGAGGCACGGTCGTGACTCGCAAAAGGAAAAGAAAAAAGAAAACGCGTTTTTTCGCGCAAACAAATTTTTTTTTCAATTTTTTTTGTCGAAAGTTAAGGAAGACCGGTGGAAAACCAGAACGTAAAAAAACGTTTAAAAAGCCAAAAACACGTGGGAAAAAATAAATAAACAAAATCCGAAGGGAGCGCTCAGAGCGCGACACGTGGCGAATGACTGAGAGCGCGCCAAGTGACGCTGATCATTGCGAGGCTCCCGAAGGAGCGCTCGTTAACTAGTTGCTCCCCTATTTCTCGACTTTATTATTTGTTTTAGGTATCCGCTAATGGGCCGGCTTGTTACTTTGGACGCTTCAGGCGAGTCTTCCATCGGGCTCGCTATAAGTGAGATATAGCCTTTGCGGCCGCAATGACGTGGAACGTGTAACCCCCACTCACCCCGCGCACCCTTTTGGGCCAGCACATGTGCGGGGCGGGTCACCTGATTTTTTTTCCTTTTGGCTTTCCTTTGCTTTCTTATTTAATTTAATTTAGGATTTCACAAAAGTTGCAAATTTCAACAAAAAGTCTGTGAATTCAAAAAGAATTCCTGGAAAACCACAACTTGATTGACGGATTCATTTTTTATTTTGATTTTTTCTCATATTCGGAAAAATTTCGTGATTGTGAAAAAAATGTTTGACAAATAATAAACTGCTTATAACTTTGATTTTTTCGTATTCTAAAGCAGTTCATGAATTTTTATACTATGTTCACACAATTTCAAAAATGATGTTGACACATTTTTAGACTATGTTCACACAATTCCAAAAAATGTTCATGAATTTTAAATGTTGTTCCCAAATTTCTTAAAAAGTTCATCGGTTCATAAAGTGTTCGCGATTCAAAAACAATTATGCTTTTAAAAAAATGTTCGTGAAGCCGTTGTTTTCTGGAATTTTGAATAATTGTTCCAAAATTTTAAAAAATGTTTTTGAATTCAAATGATGTTGATGCATTTTTAGACTATATTCAAACAATTCCAAAATGTTCATGAATTCTAAATGTTGTTTCCAAATTTCTTAAAAGTTCATAGGTGTAGAAAGTGTTCGCTGATTCATAAACAGTTATGCTTTAAAAAAATGTTCGTGAAAACATTGTTTTCTGGAATTTTGAATAATTTTTACAAAATTCTAAAAATGTTTGCCAATTTTAAAAAAATTCAAGATTTTGAAAGAAATGTTCACAACTTCTAAAAAATGTCATAATTTCTAAAAATGTTCACGAATGTTTAAAAATGTTTCCAAATTCAAAAAATGGTCATGGTTAAAAAATATTCTCGAATTTCAAAAATGTCCGCGACTTCAGAAAATGTCCATGATTTCAGCATATACTCATTTATTCTGAACATTGCGAAATGAAAAATAAAATGAAAAACAAGGAGAAAATTCAATAAAAGGAAATAAATAAATAACATTAAAGAAAAAGAAGGAAAAGGAAAAAAAGAAAGAAACTCGAAAGAAAAAACGAAGCGAAGAACCAAAACCGGTGCTCTTCAGCAGTACACGCTTTTTTTGGTGATCTAATTCTTCTAATTGCTTCAATAGGGGGGGTGCTTTTTTACTTCTGGTGTTCTTTGTACTACCTTGACAGTTGATGAAGTGCTCATCCAAGGCCCGAAGCAGCCCGACAACGACATTGATGTGTATCTAAGGTCATTAGTTGAAGAACTTTTAGAGTTGTGGAGTATAGAAGGTGTACGTGCGTGTGATGAGCACAAACAACAGAAATTTGATCTGTGAGTGTTGCTGTTTGTAACCATCAATGATTGGTTTGTTCTCAGTAACCTTTGAGGACAGACAAACAAGAGATACCACGCATGCACACACAATTTAGATGATACCGACAGTATATATTTGGATAAATGTAAGAATAATGTGTATCTGGGACATCGTCAATTTCTTCTGAGCAGGCATACCGTAAGAAAGAAAGACAAGCATTTCAAAGGTGAGGCAGATCATCGGAAGAAGCCTCTCCACCGTACTAGTGATGATATACTTGATATGGTCAAGGATTTAAAAGTAATCTCTGGAAAGGGTCCTAGCGGACAATCTGTTCCGAATGACGCTAACGGACGCACCCATGTGGAAGAAAAATCTATATTTTGGGACCTACCCTATTGGAAAGACCTAGAGGTCTGCTTTGCAATCGACGTGATGCACATGACGAAGAATCCTTGCATGAACCTGCTAGGCTTCTTGGGCGTGTATGGGAATACAAAAGATACACCGGAAGCACGGGAGGACCAGCAACATATGCACGGAAAAGATGGCATGGATCCAAAGCAGTATCAACGTCATGCCAGCTACACTCTTACCAAAGAAGAGAAGAAAATCTTCTTCGAATGCCTGCTCAGTATGAAGGTCCCGTCTGGCTTCTCGTCGGATATAAAGGGAATAATAAATATGTGTGACGCCCCCGATTTAATCGTACACTAATCATGCACGCAAATGTGTACGATCAAGATCAGGGACTCACGGGAAGATATCACAACACAACTCTACAAATAAAATAAGTCATACAAGCATCATAATACAAGCCAGGGGCCTCGAGGGCTCGAATACAAGTGCTCGATCATAGACGAGTCAGCGGAAGCAACAATATCTGAGTACAGACATAAGTTAAACAAGTTGCCATAAGATGGCTAGCACAAACTGGGATACAGATCGAAAGAGGCGCAGGCCTCCTGCCTGGGATCCTCCTAAACTACTCCTCGACGTCGTCAGCGGCCTGCACGTAGTAGTAGGCACCTCCAGTGTAGTAGGGGTCGTCGTCGACGGTGGCGTCTGGCTCCTGGACTCCAGCCTCTGGTTGCAACAACCAGAAAGAAAGGAAAGGGGAAAAAGGGGGGAGAAAGCAACCGTGAGTACTCATCCAAAGTACTCGCAAGCAAGGAACTAAACTACATATGCATGGGTATATGTGTAAGGAGGCCATATCAGTGGACTGAACTGCAGAAAGCCAGAATAAGAGGGGGATAGCTAGTCATATCGAAGACTACGCTTCTGGCAGCCTCCGTCTTGCAGCATGTAGAAGAGAGTAGATGGAAGTCCTCCAAGTAGCATCTCCAAGTAACATCTCCAAGTAGCATCTCGAGTAGCATAATCCTACCCGGCGATCCTCTCCTCGTCGCCCTGCGGAAAAGCGATCACCGGGTTGTATCTGGCACTTGGAAGGGTGTGTTTTATTAAGTATCCGATTCTAGTTGTCATAAGGTCAAGGTACAACTCCAAGTCGTCCTGTTACCGAAGATCACGGCTATTCGAATAGATTAACTTCCCTGCAGGGGTGCACCACATAGCCCAACACGCTCGATCCCATTTGGCCGGACACACTTTCCTGGGTCATGCCCGGCCTCGGAAGATCAACACGTCGCAGCCCCACCTAGGCAAAACAGAGAGGCCAGCACGCCGGTCTAAACCTAAGCGCACAGGGGTCTGGGCCCATCGCCCATAGCACACCTGCACGTTGCGAGGGCGGCCGAAAGCAGACCTAGCCTAGTGGCGTTCCAGTCCAATTCGGCGCGCGCCGCTCCGTCGCTGACGTCTGAAGTGCTTCGGCTGATACCACGACGTCGGGATACCCATAACTACTCCCACGCAGATGGTTAGTGCGTATAGGCTCGTAGCCGACTCAGATCAAATACCAAGATCTCGTTAAGCGTGTTAAGTATCCGCGAACGCCGAACAGGGCCAGGCCCACCTGTCTCCTAGGTGGTCTCAACCTGCCCTGTCGCTCCGCCACAAAGTAACAGTCGAGGGCCGTCGGGAACCCAGGCCCACCGCTACCGGGATGGAGCCACCTGTCCTTTCAGCCCCCTCGTCAGAATCACTTGCGGGTACTCAATGAGCTGACCCGACTTTAGTCACCATCTGTATAGTATGTATGTATGTATAGTATATACCCGTGATCACCTCCCAAGTGATCACGGCCCGATAGTATAGCAAGGCAGACTGACAAGAATGTAGGGCCAATGATGATAAACTAGCATCCTATACTAAGCATTTAGGATTGCAGGTAAGGTATCAACAGATGTAGCGACAATGTCAGGCTATGCATCAGAATAGGATTAACGAAAGCAGTAACATGCTACACTACTCTAATGCAAGCAGTATAGAGGAGAATAGGCGATATCTGGTGATCAAGGGGGGGGGGCTTGCCTGGTTGCTCTGGCAAGAGAGAGGGTCGTCAACTCTGTAGTCGAACTGGTCAACAGCAGCGTCGGTCTCGTAGTCTACCGGAGAGAAGAGGGGGGAGAAACAGTAAATACATAGCAAGCAAGTGCATAACAGGATAACAAGCAGAGCTAGACGTGTTCTAACGCGGTATGAGGTGGTACTGGTTAAGGGGGGAATCATCCGGGAAAGTATTCCCGGTGTTTCGTGTTTCCGGGCAGAGGAGCCAGAGGGGGAAAGTTGCGAGTTCGATAGGTTAGGGGTGTGTGGCGGACGAACGGACTGCGTATCCGGATTCGTCTCGTCGTTCTGAGCAACTTTCATGTTGAAAATATTTTAATCCGAGTTACGGATTAAAAGATATGATTTTCTAAAGATTTTATTAAATTTTAGAATTTATTTAACTATTTAATTAATTCGAAAAATGGATTTATGACGTCAGCATGATGTCATGCTGACGTCAGCAGTCAACTTTGGCCGTTGACCTGGGTCAAACTGTCATGTGGGTCCCCTGGGACCCACCTGTCATACACTGTTAGGTTCATTAGGGTTTAGGTTAATCTAATTACAGTTTAATTAACTTAATTAATTAATTAATATTTTAATTATTTTAATTATTATTTATTTATTTATTTGACACTTTTTATTTATTATTATTATTATTATTATTATTATTATTATTATTATTATTGTCGTTCTGGGGGCGGGCCCCCCATGTCATATGCCCAGGGGGCCTAACGGGCGCAAGGGTAAGCGGGTGCTGGGCGCGTGCGCTGCCCAGATCGCACGGGCGCACGCCCAGGGCCGCGGCACCGGCCACTGCAGGGTCGGGCACGCGCCGGCCGGCGAGCAAGGGGCCGCAGGCGTGGAGCAGCAGCGCCGAGGAAAATGGGGCGCGACCGGGTGGCCGAGTATGGCAGAGCAACGTGGTAGGGGACGGACGGCACGGCGGGACGAAGGCGGTGGCCGGAGCCAGCAACCGAAGGCTCGCCGGGGCGGGCTCGCCAACGCGAGGCTCGGCTGGCTGCAGGCAGCAGAGTACGCGAGGGGGGGAGCGTGGGGCAAGGGGAACCGGAGCGGGGCGAGGCGCCAGTGGGGTGTCGGACCAGGCGCGGCACGCGGTGACTGAGCGGGGCAGAGGGAGTGCAAGGAGATGGAGAAGCTCACGAGGGCTGTAGGGTTCGGGGGCAGCGGTGGTTGAGGAGGTCGACGAAGACGACGCGTTGTGGAGGAGGCAGACCGGCGAGGAGGAGGAGGCAGGCCGGCGAGGTGGTCTGGCAAGGTCCTCGGGCGGCGGCCCGGGCTCCAGGCGGCGTCGGCGAGGCGACGAAGCGATGGGGTCGGGGCAGCGATGAGGCGTGGTCCGGCGACGGAGACGAGGTGGCGGGGCGTCGAAGAAGAAGATGGTGGCATCGGGCGGCAGCGAGGCGATGACGTCGGGGAGGGGGCCGATCCAGATCGGGAGATGGAGATGGGATC
>NC_041387.1:607828293-607836208 GCF_002162155.2 Triticum dicoccoides | reverse complement strand
TGGCCCTTCTCCCTTTTTTTTTTTGCTTTGCCTTTTCTTTTTACTTTTCTTTTTTTTGTTTTATGTGTAGTTTTCTTTTATTTTAGTTTTGAAAATTACACCAATGGTTCCTAAATTGGTATTGCTTATACATACTACTGCCACATTAATTTGGGTAACTAAATAAAATAGTTTAATATTTTATTTATTGTAAAAGGAATTCAACTAATTGTTTTTGCTACTATTCAAAACATTTTAGAGTATTTATTCCTTTTATAAAAGTGTGGTTCCTCCACCATAATTACTTATGTATTATTTGGTTCACTCCGAACATTTAAATTTTAATATTTGAAAACTTTTATTGTTTGCTCGATTTTGAATTTGAAATTCGAACTAGGTTCCGAACTAACGCGAGTTTAACCACAGTAACCGAGGTGGCATGGCATCATTAGCGGGGATTACTGTAGCTTGATTACCCAGGCGTCACAATTCTCCTCCACTACGAGAAATCTCGTCCCGAGATTTAGGAGCGGTTACAAGGGGAAGGGATCTGGTTACGAAATTCTAAAGATTCTTCTCGGTCATAGTTGCTCTTCTCGAAGAGGTCGATCCAATACATTGATGTCTTCATTTTTCTGCTTCAGGTCATTAAGATGAAGTCGGCATCCTTTCTTCGGAAACTCCATCGTACTTACGAATAGGTCACGGGGTAGATCGGAAACGACAGAATGCTATAAGGGTAATAACCTGGGATTAACCCATGAATGAGCATATGAGTACCTCTCGAGTTGAACAAATAGAACACATCGAGAGTAAAGTTGGAAGGTCCTACAAGAAGTTTCAGGCAGCCAGGCGATCGTTCAATGCCTAGTCAGAAGGTGAAAGGGGTTTCAAGCAACGGAATAATTATTGTTTCCGATGCCAGAATTGATGATCTCATCGGAAGGTGGCTCATGAATTACATACGAGTCCACGCGGGAGGAATAACTTTGGGAACAGGGGGTGTACAGGAGAGTCAGTTTTCGATCCTGTGGTACTGTGGGTTATGGGCCCACCATGTGGTTAAAAGTAGAAGGTTGGTGACATCTTGCACGATCACGTAAGCAAGGCATGTTAGAGGAGAGTCTGAGGGTCATGTCGGCAACAACATAGGTACCAAGGGCGAGGGACGAAGAGAACCATTTTCCTGCTCGTTGAACGAGGCGGACCAATAGGCAAGGTTCTCGTCCATCGGTGGTTACTGGAATGTCATCAACAATAGTAATAGGGTCTTACTTACAGAGTGGTACAACGAGGTGCTTACCTAAGCAGGGGATTATCACTGCTTAGATTATATAGGTCACAAGAAGGGTCAAACAGACCCATGGAAAGGAAAATGTGATCATTAGGTTATACAGAAAAATGGAAAGGAAAAATGTGTTTAAACACATATTCCAGGGGTATATCCTTCCCAAGGATAAGCAGAGCATGATATCCATGACAGGATATAAAGTAGAAAACCATTTAGGTAAGGGGGAAGGAATCTCATGATATTACCCATACAACGGTGTTAGGATAAGTGATAAATAAAATTTAGCATCGTGCTTCAAATGTTCCTGTTGAAAATCGGAGTACCATTGACATGCTTCGAGATAGCATTGACATGGTCTTCAGGTGAAGATCAGACTTTGGAAACACGAAGGATCCATCAGGAATAACTTGTAGAATAAGTCTTACAATTTCCTCATGGACGAATGGATAACCTTGCTGAAAAGGAATCTATAATGATAGGTCCTCCAGCCAGGGGGGGGGGGTGCTAGGCATGACATCATGTTACCGGGTCATCAAAGGACAAACAACATAACTCCTGGAAAGTTGTCCTAACCATCATATCTGACGGAGATTCAGGTATGATTGGTGTCAGGATACCTCAGGCTCAGGATGCCTGAGAAGAAAGGTGCAACACCAATTGACGGGATGACACTGTAAGATTCTCGGGAAATGAACTATGAAGTGACTTCCGTTAACAAGAGTTCATCATTAACCCAAGGAGAGGACAAGGAGGTGTCTGGTGAACTCAGCGGCAATTCACCGAGATTCCCAAAAGATGGATTTCCACCATTAAGTGAACAAGGAGATAACATTTGTCAGATCAAATGATATAAGGAAGTATGCTCGAGGAAAACATACACAATTAAACATTGGTTGAAAGGTGCGCCCGAAATATGGGTTGGGTTGCACGACCAATGTCAGAATGGTGATTCAATTAGCGAAGGACTTAGAATGAACTATCGCCCATTCACTTCAAAGCAATAGGGTTGCTAGAAGTTTGAATTCACACGTCATAGCTCCATTGTCGGTATTCCGGTTGAAAACAATACGGGGACCAAGGAATGAACGAAGATGGCAAGTAGTATTATGATATCAAGAATTATTAAGAGGTGGTGAAATTCTCACCACATTCTTGACAAAAAGAGATGGTAATACTTCCGAGGTAAGGAAGATCAACTGCTGGGTAGCAGTGATCTCAAGGTTTACACAAAACACGAACAAGTTGTGTTGAACGAAAGGCAATAAAGTGGTCGATGAGAACAGGAATCATCGAGGGGCAAGGATGGTATTACCCATCATGAATTCAATTGAATTCCTGGAAGAGCTCATAAGGTTGATGATGATCATGACACAATTGTCGAGAGATTTCATGCAGATGTAGTCAATCAGCGACGACATCAAGTCAAAGGAATGATGAAGCAAGAGGTTATTGGAACCACAGTTACAACACAAACTCGAACTCAAGCTTGTTGTTTAAGGTGAAAAGGTATGACGAGGAAAATCGACGTAAGGTTAGTTCATCGTCGAAAATTGGTGCTCCGAGAATAAGGACCAGGTAGCACCGTTAGAATCGTCACGACAATGATATAGCCAAACAGGCTAGGAATGGCGTGATCAGGTACAAACTCATACTTATAGAAGCTTACTGAAGAGTTGTTGAACCGTAGGGCGGACTCGGTTCAATTATCGGTGTCTTTGAGTGTTTAATAACTCAGAGTCCATGAAAAATTGTAATCAGTGAGTATGTAGTACTTGATGAAGAACTCATAGGAAGTTATGCAGTACCATGATAATCTCGAGATACCAGGGGGGTAATACTCAACACAAGATCAAAGTAAAGGTTGGACTGGTGTATCGATCCATAGAAGACAAATGTTTTAACTTGTCCGAGAAATGGAATCAAAGAAGAACAATCATGGTCGGAACCACGGTTGCAAGGGATCAATTCACAGATACCATATGTTAGCTATCAAGGAAATAGTTATTATTACAAGAAGCTTCCATGATAGGATATACATCGCGTCCATGGGCATGAACACAAAGTTCAAGGTCGACTCCCACTTCCTCAATGCATAATCTTCCATTCACCTCTCGTATTTCGAAGATGACATTAGTTGTTGAAAGTTTTACTTGGTGCAATACCAGATAAGTATGACTCGTGAAAACTTTCGGGTTCACACGGTTTAGAGAAGGCATATGTTCAACCCATAGGGGCTTCTTAGAAACATATACCACAAGTTTCCAGAGTAAATAACACAAGCCCGAAAGCAGAGCATGGTTGGCCAAGCAGAGGATACAACTTAACAAGGGCATCCTGTATAAGGGGAAGAACTCACAAAGGGTTCAAATGTGAAGGACACTGTCGGATAACAATCCAACAAAGGACTTGATAGTCCACAAAGGACCTGATATGAGTATCGGTACTCAACCAGAAGAGGAAGGAATGCAAATGCAACAGGTTATGGAATCATCTGAATAATTCAAAGCTTAAATAAAAAGGAATTATGATTTCCACAACAAAGGATCAGAAGCAGACGTTCTGATCAAGGATGGATCAATGGAATATACCAGAGGCACAATCGACGACAGATAGTTTGGTCGAGAACCAGCTCATGTTTGAAAGACGTCTGAGCTGGAGAGATAATTTAAAAGGATCAACTGATGATTACTTGCATTCGCCACATATTGAGTCAACAGACTCAAAATGATAATGACAAGGAATGTCAATAAGATTTCTATACTTATGGGATTATTCATAATGAAAGCAAACAAGAAATTCCAGAGCAATAGGTTGCTGAGGAATTTTGGAATATCGGGTGGTATTTCGAAGACTTTTGTGTAACACATAAACAACTGGGGGATGAGCGGATATTCTATAAATGCGAGAATTAACCGTAGGGGTATTCAAGTGACAAGAACAGCAAGGCAGTAAGCTCAAGGGATTATCGAAACCACGACGAGTTTTTCAGGGTATCTTGTAATAACAAGACCAACTGGGGATGATATAAGAATAACAACTGTAAGTAGTTACCCATAAGGGTTGACGGTGGAAGGGGAATTGCAAACGCGATGAACACAAGTTCTCGGCCTAACAGCGGAAAGTATCTTCAGGGTCTTCACGTGCAGCAGACGATCATCAGTAATAAGGGGCTCTCCGGGTGAAAGTGATAACGAGATCCTAATGTTAGATTTAGCAAAATTCATTTAGCCCGAATAGAAGGGAGATCAGAGTCCCAGAGTAAAGGTCGAGGAGTAAAAGATCCTAGTACCACCCGATGGCGACGTGTGCCCATAAGACACACAGCCATGTTAGTAAAAGTTTTGCAATGTCTAGACTCGACTTCGGCCAAGGAGTTGGAAAAGGGGATTCCTACAGGCAGTCGGCTCTGATACCAACTTGTGACGCCCCCGATTTAATCGTACACTAATCATGCACGCAAATGTGTACGATCAAGATCAGGGACTCACGGGAAGATATCACAACACAACTCTACAAATAAAATAAGTCATACAAGCATCATAATACAAGCCAGGGGCCTCGAGGGCTCGAATACAAGTGCTCGATCATAGACGAGTCAGCGGAAGCAACAATATCTGAGTACAGACATAAGTTAAACAAGTTGCCATAAGATGGCTAGCACAAACTGGGATACAGATCGAAAGAGGCGCAGGCCTCCTGCCTGGGATCCTCCTAAACTACTCCTCGACGTCGTCAGCGGCCTGCACGTAGTAGTAGGCACCTCCAGTGTAGTAGGGGTCGTCGTCGACGGTGGCGTCTGGCTCCTGGACTCCAGCCTCTGGTTGCAACAACCAGAAAGAAAGGAAAGGGGAAAAAGGGGGGAGAAAGCAACCGTGAGTACTCATCCAAAGTACTCGCAAGCAAGGAACTAAACTACATATGCATGGGTATATGTGTAAGGAGGCCATATCAGTGGACTGAACTGCAGAAAGCCAGAATAAGAGGGGGATAGCTAGTCATATCGAAGACTACGCTTCTGGCAGCCTCCGTCTTGCAGCATGTAGAAGAGAGTAGATGGAAGTCCTCCAAGTAGCATCTCCAAGTAACATCTCCAAGTAGCATCTCGAGTAGCATAATCCTACCCGGCGATCCTCTCCTCGTCGCCCTGCGGAAAAGCGATCACCGGGTTGTATCTGGCACTTGGAAGGGTGTGTTTTATTAAGTATCCGATTCTAGTTGTCATAAGGTCAAGGTACAACTCCAAGTCGTCCTGTTACCGAAGATCACGGCTATTCGAATAGATTAACTTCCCTGCAGGGGTGCACCACATAGCCCAACACGCTCGATCCCATTTGGCCGGACACACTTTCCTGGGTCATGCCCGGCCTCGGAAGATCAACACGTCGCAGCCCCACCTAGGCAAAACAGAGAGGCCAGCACGCCGGTCTAAACCTAAGCGCACAGGGGTCTGGGCCCATCGCCCATAGCACACCTGCACGTTGCGAGGGCGGCCGAAAGCAGACCTAGCCTAGTGGCGTTCCAGTCCAATTCGGCGCGCGCCGCTCCGTCGCTGACGTCTGAAGTGCTTCAGCTGATACCACGACGTCGGGATACCCATAACTACTCCCACGTAGATGGTTAGTGCGTATAGGCTCGTAGCCGACTCAGATCAAATACCAAGATCTCGTTAAGCGTGTTAAGTATCCGCGAACGCCGAACAGGGCCAGGCCCACCTGTCTCCTAGGTGGTCTCAACCTGCCCTGTTGCTCCGCCACAAAGTAACAGTCGAGGGCCGTCGGGAACCCAGGCCCACCTCTACCGGGATGGAGCCACCTGTCCTTTCAGCCCCCTCGTCAGAATCACTTGCGGGTACTCAATGAGCTGACCCGACTTTAGTCACCATCTGTATAGTATGTATGTATGTATAGTATATACCCGTGATCACCTCCCAATGTGATCACGGCCCGATAGTATAGCAAGGCAGACTGACAAGAATGTAGGGCCAATGATGATAAACTAGCATCCTATACTAAGCATTTAGGATTGCGGGTAAGGTATCAATGACTGTAGCAGCAATGACAGGCTATGCATCAGAATAGGATTAACGGAAAGCAGTAACATGCTACACTACTCTAATGCAAGCAGTATAGAGGAGAATAGGCGATATCTGGTGATCAAGGGGGGGGCTTGCCTGGTTGCTCTGGCAAGAGAGAGGGGTCGTCAACTCCGTAGTCGAACTGGTCAGCAGCAGCGTCGGTCTCGTAGTCTACCGGAGAGAAGAGGGGGAAGAAATAATGAATACAGAGCAAACAAAGCACCACAAAATATATCAAGGCAATACGCGGTGTTCGGTGTGCCCTAACGCGGTAGTAGGTGATACCGGTGAAGGGGGGGAAAACATCCGGGAAAGTATTCCCGGTGTTTCGTGTTTTCGGGCAGAGGAGCCGGAGGGGGAAAGTTGCGGGTTCGATAGGTTAGGGGGGTGTGGCGGACGAACGGACTGCGTATCCGGATTCGTCTCGTCGTTCTGAGCAACTTTCATGTTGAAAATAATTTAATCCGAGTTACGGATTAAAAGATATGATTTTCTAAAGATTTTATTAATTTCTGGAATTTAATTAATTAATTAGTTAATTCGAAAAATGAATTTATGACGTCAGCAGTCAACTTTGGCCGTTGACCTGGGTCAAACTGTCATGTGGGTCCCCTGGGACCCACCTGTCATACACTGTTAGGTTCATTAGGGTTTAGGTTAATCTAATTACAGTTTAATTAACTTAATTAATTAATTAATATTTTAATTATTTTAATTATTATTTATTTATTTATTTGACACTTTTTATTTATTATTATTATTATTATTATTATTATTATTATTGTCGTTCTGGGGGCGGGCCCCCCATGTCATATGCCCAGGGGGCCTAACGGGCGCAAGGGTAAGCGGGTGCTGGGCGCGTGCGCTGCCCAGATCGCACGGGCGCACGCCCAGGGCCGCGGCACCGGCCACTGCAGGGTCGGGCACGCGCCGGCCGGCGAGCAAGGGGCCGCAGGCGTGGAGCAGCAGCGCCGAGGAAAATGGGGCGCGACCGGGTGGCCGAGTATGGCAGAGCAACGTGGTAGGGGACGGACGGCACGGCGGGACGAAGGCGGTGGCCGGAGCCAGCAACCGAAGGCTCGCCGGGGCGGGCTCGCCAACGCGAGGCTCGGCTGGCTGCAGGCAGCAGAGTACGCGAGGGGGGGAGCGTGGGGCAAGGGGAACCGGAGCGGGGCGAGGCGCCAGTGGGGTGTCGGACCAGGCGCGGCACGCGGTGACTGAGCGGGGCAGAGGGAGTGCAAGGAGATGGAGAAGCTCACGAGGGCTGTAGGGTTCGGGGGCAGCGGTGGTTGAGGAGGTCGACGAAGACGACGCGTTGTGGAGGAGGCAGACCGGCGAGGAGGAGGAGGCAGGCCGGCGAGGTGGTCTGGCAAGGTCCTCGGGCGGCGGCCCGGGCTCCAGGCGGCGTCGGCGAGGCGACGAAGCGATGGGGTCGGGGCAGCGATGAGGCGTGGTCCGGCGACGGAGACGAGGTGGCGGGGCGTCGAAGAAGAAGATGGTGGCATCGGGCGGCAGCGAGGCGATGACGTCGGGGAGGGGGCCGATCCAGATCGGGAGATGGAGATGGGATC
>NC_041387.1:607797645-607827137 GCF_002162155.2 Triticum dicoccoides | reverse complement strand
CCTTTTTTTTTTGCTTTGCCTTTTCTTTTTACTTTTCTTTTTTTGTTTTATGTGTAGTTTTCTTTTATTTTAGTTTTGAAAATTACACCAATGGTTCCTAAATTGGTATTGCTTATACATACTACTGCCACATTAATTTGGGTAACTAAATAAAATAGTTTAATATTTTATTTATTGTAAAAGGAATTCAACTAATTGTTTTTGCTACTATTCAAAACATTTTAGAGTATTTATTCCTTTTATAAAAGTGTGGTTCCTCCACCATAATTACTTATGTATTATTTGGTTCACTCCGAACATTTAAATTTTAATATTTGAAAACTTTTATTGTTTGCTCGATTTTGAATTTGAAATTCGAACTAGGTTCCGAACTAACGCGAGTTTAACCACAGTAACCGAGGTGGCATGGCATCATTAGCGGGGATTACTGTAGCTTGATTACCCGGGCGTCACAATATGGCAGAGAAAAAGTTTCAGAACCTAAAGTCTCATGACTGCCACGTGATTATGACACAACTGCTTCCGGTTGCATTGAGGGGGCTTCTACTGGAAAACGTTCGATTAACCATTGTGAAGCTATGTGCACTCCCCAATGCAATCTCTCAGAAGGTAATCAATCTAGAAATCATACCAAGGTTAGAGAATGATTTGGTGCAATGTCTTGTCAGTTTCAAGTCGGTGTTCCCATCTTCCTTCTTCAATATCATAACGCACGTCCTAGTTCACCTAGTCGAAGAGATTGCCATTTTGGATACTGTATTTCTACACAATATGTTCCCCTTTAAGAGGTCCATGGAAGTCTTAAAGAAATAAATTCATAACCGTGCTAGGCCAGAAGGAAGCATCTCCAAGGGCCATGAAATAGATGAGGTCATTGAGTTTTGTGTTGACGTTATTCCTGACCTTAAGACGATTGGTGTTCCTGAATCGCGGCATGAGGGCAGACTGGGTGGAAAAAGCACGCTAGGAAAGAATTCAGTAATATGCCAGGACGGGCATTCTTGGGAGCAAGCACACTACACAGTTCTACAAGGTTCTGCCTTGGTGGCTTCGTATATCGTGGAACATAAGAATATCCTACGCTCCAAACACCTGGAGCAGTCTAACGACTGGATTACAGATGAACAAATGGGGACTTTCGCCGGTTGGTGCTATTTCTTGAGCTTGCATTGGTTTTTCCCTCGAAGAGGAAATGGTGATGTAGCAAAGTAGAGATAAGTATTTTCCTCAGTTGAGAATCAAGGTATCAATCCAGTAGGAGGAACAAGTAAGGCTCCAATAGGTGTAGCTACACAAACAATCAAACACTTGCACCCAACGCGATAAAGGGGTTGTCAATCCCTTCACGGTCACTTGCAAAGGTGAGATCTGATAGATATAGATATAAAAGATTACTAAAACGATAATTAAATAAAAGTAAATAAAATTGTAGCAAGGTATTTTTGGTATTTGTGGTTTATATATCTGAAAATATACTATGGAAAATAGACCCCGGGGCCATAGGTTTCACTAGAGGCTTCTCTCTTAAAGGAAAATAATATGGTGGGTGAACAAATTACTGTCGAGCAATTGATAGAAAAGAGCATAGTTACTTTGCCGGAGGGGGGATCAACCACGGAGGGGCTCTACATCAACCTCGCTGCCTTTCCGATGAAGCATGAGCAGTTTATCACAAACCTTCGGGTCCATAGCTAGTAGTTAGATGGCTTCTTCTCTCTCTCTATGTTCTTCAATACCAAGTTCTCTATGATCTTCATGAAGATCTATCTGATGTAATACTCTTTTGCGGTGTGTTTGTCGAGATCCGATGAATTGTGAGTTTATGATCAGATTATCTATATTCTTTGAATTTTCTCTGAATTCTTATATGCATGATTTCATATCTTAGTAAGTCTCTTCGAGTTATTGGTTTGGTTTGGCCAACTAGATTGGTAATTCTTGCAATGGAGAAGTGCTAAGTTTTGGGTTCAATCTTGCGGTGATCTCACCGAGTGACAAAGTAGGGGTAGCGAGGCACGTATTGTATTGTTGCCATCGAGGATAAAAAGATGGTGTTTTAATCATATTGCTTGAGTTTATCCATCTACATCATGTCATCTTATTTAAAGTGTTACTCTGTAAGTTAGTCAAATATATATTAATAAATGCTACATGTAAGTTAGTCAAATAATAATACGTAAAAAAACATAAAAATATAGCTATGCAAAAAAAATGCAGAAAAAAATATTGAAGCCGTCGGCATAGCTGCGGCCAGGGTCATCTATGCCGACGGCAGCCGTCGGCATAGTCCTTGGTCGGTGCATTTTGGATCGATGACGTGGCACTTGTATCTATGCCGACGGCCGCCCGTCTCCGCCGTCGACATAGATCAAACGCTGTTAGCCGTCCGTCACGGGCGTGGTCGCCGGGCCCACAGCTATGCCGACGGCCCATATATACTGACGGAAGCTGTAGGTGTAGACCTGGCTAAGCCGACGGCCGTTCTTTGCCGACGGGGGCTGTCGGCGTATCCTGGGATAGCCCAACGGCCGTTGTACGCCGACAGCCTAGGGCCAGCTGTCGGTATAGCCTGGAATAAGCCGACGGTGGCCGTAGGGATACGTTTGGCCGTCGGCATCGAGCCCTGTTCCGGTAGTGACGCCGGCCTCCACGCCGACGACGCCGACCTGTACTGGATCGTTGAGGGACTGCCTGATGTGCGTCAGGTGTCTCGTCTCGCCGGGATCGCCACGGAGCTCGCCGACCCCGCGCTCACCGCTTCTCCCGACGACCTCCTCCTCCTGAAGCGGCTCCGCGAGCTTGGGAGGGACGTCCGCCGCGCCGGCCTTCTCGAGGAAGGGGATGCCCGCGCCAACGCCGTCATCCTCGGGAACCGCGCTCAGAAGATCGCCTACCGTACCGCCGTCAGCCGCTCGACATACGTCGGAGACCGCGTGGCGGAGCTCGTCACCAAGGTGAACGCCGTCCTGGATAGTGCTGTTGTTTTCCAGGCGGCTTGAGCCGAGAAGAGGAAATCTGTCGTTCGAGTCATCTGGAGTGGGGGAGTTTTATTTTCATCTGTTAGGCATACGTCGTGTTTGGCGGTTGTTGATAAGATCATACGGAATGTAATTGGGCGGGAATATAAGTATGTATCGTGCTTTTCTTGTGTGATGATGGGTTGGGCAGAGATGAATTCATAGCAGTGTTTGCACAGAATTTGGATTCAACATGTATGTTCTCCTTGCAGTAATTTCAGCATTTTCTGTGTGATGTGTATCTATCTGATTTTGAAAAAAAACTAGTTCCAGTTCTCTGAATTTCAGAGCAGAAGTTCCCCGCAGATGATCGATTTGAAAAATGTATCTGATTTTGAAAAAAAAACTAGTTTAAGTTCTCTGAATTGAAGTTCAGCACAGACGATTGACTTCAATAATGGTTCGGCACTCAGGTGATTCTGTTCATAATGAAATTTAGCTTTGCTTTGTGCACTCTCTTGAACTCCCTCTCCGAAGCTACTTCATTCCAGGTCTTGTTCTTCAGATGCATCCTTATCCTGCTCAACATCAATCAAAGGAAAGGTACCAATAATAATGAGTTAATGGCCAACATGAGCATATTGCACTAGAAAAGTAAACACATAAATGCTGAGAAGAAGTAACCACTGTGGTTCAATATTGTAAGGGAACTCGTTCATGTACGCCGAACAAAGAGACCCACAATGGCCAGCAACAAAATTTTGTGGTGAGCAACCTCTGTAGCTTTCAACTTTTTTTCATGAGATGTAGCAAGCGTTTCTCTCAAGTTTGATCCTGGCATCAATCAATCCATCCATTTTTTGGAACCATGAATAATAAACCTCATGAGCAATGAATGATAGCTCCTTCCTTCCCCTGCATCAAGATTCCCTGACCCTGACTGATATCAAGCTCAGCTGCTCCAATGTGACAGATTCTGAAGAGGACACTCGTGAGCCCTGGTGCGACAAGTGACTCATCTACCAGGTAGGACACTGTCATTCAGAGTTGAGAGATGGTGTCAGCATCATCATTTCTAATCCCTGAATACATATATACATCCCTTGTGTTGAAGAAGAATCCATGTTAGCAACTTTGGATTCCTAGCCTCCACCCCCAAATTCAGAATCCCTTTCTTCTTCATTGTCCCAGCGGACAAGCTGTGCCAAAATAGCCATCTTAATTAGAATCAAATCTGTCGGCTACCTCCAATGCCAGACAGACCCCCTCCCTCCCTCCAAGTTGAGTAGTCAGCAGTTGCAGTTGGTGCCTTCTCTAACGTACTCCCTTCGTCCCGTAATATAAGAACGTTTTTGACACTAGTGTAGAGTCAAAAACGTTCTTATATTATGGGACAGAGGGAGTACGTCTGAATGAGTGCAATGCAAAGCAAAATGAGCAATACACGTACGGCAGGTGGATTATTGGACCGATCGATGAGGCCTCTTTTCTTTCATCAGGGTTCAGTAGCCACCTGCACCTGCAGCTTGGAAGGCACTCTTACCCGTCGGCTGGTTTAGTGTCCAAACCAATCGCATCAGCTCCTACAGTTCTAGTACAGTACTAGATTATCGATGGCGCGCGTTGCTGCGCCCATCTACTTTTTCGTTGGAATAATTGGGATTCTCATAAATATAAGAGAAATTAAACATATAAATTCAATTACATAAAGTATATCATTCAGTAATCGAAAAGGGATATTCTTATGCTAATGTATCAGGCAGTTGTGACAACTGATAGTATTCTCACAGATATAAGATAAATGAAACAAAGAAATTAAATTACATAAAGATATGTTGTATCATTTAGTAATCGAAAAAGGATATCTTATGCTTATGTATTAGGCAGTTGCGCTAAGGTTGTCACGTTATAACAGTACCATAATCATATTAGGTTGATCTCAAACTAATGTACTCTATCTTACTTTAGGCAGAACTAATGTAGAACTATAGACTTTATTCTTGCGAAGTACTCCCTCAATACTAAATCAGCGACACTCGATATGGAATGGAGGGAGTAGTAAACTATGTTAACAAAAGATGTGAAAAACATGGATGCAGCCAGTAAATAAATAAATGGATAAATAATCACAATTGGCACATGATATACATGTGTTAACAATGTATGGTTGCATCGAGGAGAATACCCTCCACAATATAACTTTTTTTTGAACGGTCACCGGGGGGGAGAGCTTCCCCACCTGAATATATTACCACTCAAAACGGGGTGTAGTTCGAGAATTACAACAGAGGATTTGTTACAATGTCAGCTATTGTTTTAGGGAACAGCCGAGAATAAGAAATGAAGCCATTGCTTAGTGAATAAATTGTCTTCCTTGTTTTTGAATCGGAAAACCCATAGAGAGAAATCAGCAACGATGTTACGTAGCGTGGTCCTGGTGGAGTGATCCTCGTTCCTGAAAACTAGAGCGTTTCTTGAGTCCCATAATTTCCAAGAGATAGACAGAGCGACCGACGGCCATATGTCGGGGTTGACGCCTTGAAGCGTTGGGTGTTGAAGCATATCATCAAGAGAGGTTGGAGCCTGCAGTCCCAGGGAGGACCAGACTTGTGTCGCGTAAGAACAGTTGGAGATGAGGTGTAGGGCATCTTCATGCGGGTCTTGACATCGAGGGCATGCGGTTGACTGTGCAATGTGCTTGTGAAACATATTTGCCTTGGTGTTCAGCCGATCGCGGAGAAGTAGCCATGCGAAGATCTTGACCTTGATCGGAACTTTGGAGGCCCAAACAAGATCGTGGTGTGGGTCAGTGAAATCTTCAGCAACTATGGAGGAGTAAGCATTCTTGGCAGAGGACGGCAGGTCATGGGTGAGAGACCGTTCGTCCGGTTGGTCTACCTGCTGGAAGTCCTGCAACAACAATAGCACACAATCCAACTCGCGAGCAGCAGCATTAGACAGACGGTTCCGTAGGTTCGCCAATAAGCTGGTTTGCCAAACTGTAGCCACTAAAACCTTGTCATCAATGGAGTGTGAGAAGAGGTTTGGGAAAACTTTTTGTAATGGTGACTGTAGGAGCCATTTATCAAGCCAGAAGAAGGTGGAGAGTCCATTGTATGTGATCACAAAGGAGTGCTCAATTAGTAGTGGCAAGTTGTTGTTGATAATTTTCCATAAAAAGGAGGGCCGTGGAGTTTTTGTAGCAATGCCAAGAGGGTGTTGGTGGTTATACCACTGAGTCCAAGGGACGTTTGGGTGTTGTAGAATTTTTGCAGAGAATTTCATGAGCAAGCATCTGTTCTGAATTTCAAGATTTTTAATGCCTAGACCACCAGTATCTTTAGGTTTGCAAACGTTTTTCCACGCGACTAGGCAGCTCGCCCCAGTGCAAGTAGACTCGTTAGACCAGAAGAACGCCCTCCGAATGGCGTCAAGTTTAGCTAATATCGATTTAGGTAGCCGGAAGACGGACATAAAATAAACAGTTAAGGAGTCTAGGACAACAGTCAGCAGGGTGAGCCTGGCACCCCGTGAGAGAAGGCGCGCCACCCATCCAAGGAGGAATTTCCGAAAGTTGTCCATGATTGGGTCGAAAGCTGTCAGTGGCAATTTGGTAGGGGATAGTGGAAGCCCTAGGTATACTAGTGGAAAGGAGGATAATGAGCATCCAATAGCTGCAGCAATGTTGTTTTGTGTGGATGAGTCTGTAGCAATTGTGAGAAGAGCTGTTTTGTGAAAGTTGATTACCAACCCCGTTGCAAGGGCGAAATCATGAAGTGTTTTTTTGAGAAGTAAGGTGGCTGTGTCACTAGCAGCAGCAATTATGAGGGTATCATCTGCGTATTGAAGTGTCACGGGTGGTTCGTTTGGACGTAGAGGGTGGCAGAGAACGTTGGATTGGAAGGTTTTAGCGATTAGTCTTTGAAGAACATCGGCGATGATGATGAACAGGTATGGAGAGAAGGGGTCTCCTTGGCGGAGGCCACATCTACATTGAATCCAGGACCTCGAAACTCCATTTAAAAGAATGGCCGTTTTGCCAGTACAGAGGATGTTTTGGACCCATGCGCAGAAGATGGAAGGAAAACCGCGAGTTTTTAATATTTGAATGAGGGAGGACCAACATATAGAATCAAATGCTTTTCTGAAGTCCAGCTTAAAACCATGGTCGGGGCTTTACGTGTGTGGCATGTACTGAGAATATCCGCAGCATAGATGAAATTTTCAGCAATGTTACGCCCATGAAGGAAGCCCGTCTGATCGTAATGAATGAGAAGCGGGATGAGAGGTTTAACTCTATTTGTGAGGATTTTTGCAACTGCTTTTGGCGTGCAGTTTTGGAGGGAGATCGGTCTAAACATGTCAGGAGATGTTGGTGCCAGAGTTTTTGGTAGTAGTACCATGAAGGCACGGTTGAAGCGTTCGAGGGAGACGGTTTGATCCTGGAAGGCGGAGAAGAATGCTAAGATGGAAGGTTTGATAATATTCCAAAATTTTCTGAAGAAGATGGTACCGAAGCCGTCTGGTCCAGGGCTGGCATTGGTGTTCATGGATAGGAAAGCTTGATGGATTTCTTCGTGAGAGAAGGGTTGTGCTAGATCACGGAGCTGAGGGAGGTGAGAGGGGTATAGCTGCAGTAGACTGAAATTCCATGTTGCATGTTTTGTGGTCCCGATCAATTGGTTGAAAAAATCTTTTAAGATGTGAGCTTTTTGTTCATGGAGGAAAACTTCAGAGTTGTTGTGAATGAGCATGGGGATTTTGTTTGATCTAGATCATTGGGTGGCCGAAGCATGGAAGAATCTAGTGTTCTCGTCGCCGTCAACGGCGACCCTGACCTTGCCCCTTTGTTTCCAGAAGGAGATTTTTTGTTTAATAGTTTGTTGAAGCAGATTGGAGAGCGATAGCCTTAGTTTTTGTTCGAGCGGGAGGAGAGGAGCTAGTTCCTCGTTTAGATCAAGGGCCTGGATGGCCAGTTTGCAGTTTGTTTCTCGTTGGTAGATGGACTGCAGCGTTTTGGCCCAAGATTTTAGGGCCGATCGTGTAGATTTAATGCAAATAGCAAGGGAGGCAGCAGGGTCCATGGGGAGCCCATGACGGTGAGAGTTGGGCTGCCAACAGTCGCGTATTATGTTTGCACAAGTTGGAAAAGAAGTCCAGAATCGTTCAAATCGAAAAAGGCGGGAAGATGGGACGGACGTGGATACTGTGACTAGAAGTGGTACGTGATCAGAAATAAACCTAGTGAGAGAGGTGAGGTGAGAGTTTGGGAAAATAGTATCCCAAGCGAGGTTGATTAGAACCCTATCTAGGCGGATTAGAGTGGTAGACAGCCTTTTATTTGACCAGGTGAACTCTCTATCAAGGAGTGGGAGCTCTAAGAGGGCAAGTTGATCAATGGTGTCGTTGAAGGCGTCAGCCTCCGATCGTCGGAAGTTGTTGTTGTTGCTTTCATTGGGGAATCTGGTGAGGTTGAAGTCTCCAATTAGGAGCCAGGGTGATTGTGGTGGTGGTTCGATTAGTTTTAGTTCGTCTAGGAATGCCATCTTGAGATCTCGCTATGAGGGGGCGTACACGTTTGTGATGAAGATGTTGTGTGGCGATGCCAGACATGATAGGGTTAAGGTGGATGTGAAATGCTTATGTTGACAGTTGAGAAGGGAGAAGCATCGAGAGTTTGTGGCCGAAAGAATGCCGCCCGCAGATCTAATTGCGTCAAGGTGGTTATTAGAGTCAAGGAATCGTGGCAAGATCGATCGAATCTTGATTGTGTCTGGTTTTTGTAATTTGGTTTCCTGAAGAAGGGCTATAGATGGGCGCAGGAGATTGATTTCAGAAAACACATTGGCACACTTGTCATTATCACCTAACCCGCGTACATTCCAGGAGACGATAGAGTATGAAGCGTTTTTCATACTTGAAACTTAAACTGACACCTTACATAGTGGTATTGACCCGACCGACAACCATTTCGGGTCAAGATACAGAACGATACACTGACAGAGGTAGGCGTGAGCACTCTAACAAGTAGATTCATCCTAACATAGCAACGACAGAGTGGTGCTAAATAGTGGATAAATGGCCAGGATTGGCCGCCACACGCGTGGCCACAGAGAAGGTAGCAGATCATGGCGACCCCAGGTCACCAGAACCCGAAGCGATGTCCGCCACCACCTCTGGCGGGGCGCCGCAGGCAGCAGCAACAGCAGCAAGATCATCAGGCGAGGCGTGGCCGTGAGCAGAGCCGTCGACGAGCCCAAATTCGTCACAGAGACGAGCGTGGATCAGGGCGCCAGATAGATCCTTGGACGCAGCAGCAAGGTCCAGCTTCTTTGCCTTGGAGCGCATGGCCTTGGACATCATAGACGAGTAGATAGGCGGCTCGATCTCAGCCAGCCTAGCGCTACGCCTGGCCTTGATGCCAGAGTCGGCAGCCATCTTTGCGCGCCTGCTGATACGCCTGGCATGGCACTCATGGGTGGGCTCAGGCGAGAGGAGAGGCGTGGGTGCAGGTGGTGGTGGTGGAGGAGGCGGCGTAGGTGGCATTGGAGGTGGATGTGGTGGAGCTGGCAGGGCAAGCAGAGGACGAGCATGGCGGGGTTGAGCCCGATCCTTAGCAGGAGAGGGAGAGCGAGCTGGAGGAGCCCAAGGAGCATGAACAAGCATGGCGACAGGCATGCCATCAGCCATGACGGCCAGGATCGGGATGCCTTCGAGAGGCCGGTCTGCAACAGGTGATGGAGGAGGGCCCGTGGGTGACTCCGGAGTATATGCAAATGGGGACATGGGCGAGGCAATGTTTCTGATCTGGGTGATGGTGGAGGGTGAAAGGCGAGGGTTTGTTATGAGGGAGGAGAGGGAGCCGTTGTCTCCATCCTCCGAGGATAAGGGGGAAGCATCAGAGCCATGACGAAAGAGTGCGCGGCTCTCAAGTTTGACAATGACAACATCGTTGTCAGGGAGGCGCACCATGAGGCATGGGGGAAGCACGAAATCATGGGCAACCATGACCAGAGCGCGAACGCTCGAGTAGTCACCCTGAAAACAGTGCTGGTCGGCGGAGACAAAATCTCCAAGGTGAGAGAAGAAGTAGTCAACCCCCTCCGGGTGCCAGAGTTCGTCGGGGAAATCGAAAGCCTCGATCTCCGCCATGTGAATGAAGATGGCCGTGGATCTGTTGTCGGCGTGCTCAGGTCGTTCAAAGAAGAGGGTATTGCCCTGGTGGTGAATTGGCCCATGGCATGTGGCCGCGAGGCGCTCCTCCGTGTTGGGAAAGGAGAGACGCCCGGCGCCACGTGCGGAGGAGGTGAGGCCGAACGTGGGGTTGTTGCGGTGGTGTGCAAGGGCTTGACGAATGAACGTAAATGGGTTGTGCATGGGGGTGGCGAGGTGCACGTAGGCTAGGTTGTCAACTTGTCGGACGAGGCAGCTGGGAGGGACGAGGAGAGGGATGTGCGGTGACGTGGGAGAGAAGCATGATGCTGCGGTGGGCATGGTGACTGGCGATGGAGGCGGAGGCGGGGCGAAGGACGGCACCGGGGCTGAAGAGGAGGATGCACGCGGCCCAAAGATGAGCGGGAGGCGGAAGGGAGGCAGATCGTTGGTGAGGACGCAATGGGAGCCGAACCAGATCGGCGCGCCGTTGGAGCGAGCAGAGCCGGCGGATGAGCCGGAGGCGGTGTGGGTGCCCGTCGTGTGTGCCATTGAGCTGCAAGGGGGCCGCACAAAAGCGGGGTTAATACGCGGTGAAGGAGGCATAGGAGGAAAGAACGGGAGGAATCGGATGGCCTTGCACCTGAAACTCTGGTGGCCGAAGCACCAGCAGCGAGAGCACCTTACGGGGTCGCGGCAGTCTGCGATAGTGTGGTCGCTAGCAAGGCACCGGAAGCATCTAGTCTTCTTCTTGCGGCTGTAATGGTGGTGTATGTGTTTGAGGCTGGCTGGCTGAGGAGAGGAAGATTTATAGGCCGGAGAGGCCAATGGATGCGGGCGGTAGGATGCAGTGACCCGAGGCGGGGAGCTTAGCAAAACCTCTCGGTAGGAGCGCGGGTCCTGCATTGGCGTGGAGATCGAAGATTGCAGAGGGGTGGCAGCAGAGGCAGGGGCGTGCGACTGGTTAATGGCGATCTCGGGACGGAGCTGAGGGGACTGGGCGGAGCGTAGGCTGGCGGAGGTAGGGGAGGCAGGTGGTGGAATAGACGTGATGATGGGCGCATGCGTGTGCATGCAAGCGTTGTTTTCATCATGCTGTGCGGACGAGCTGGGGGGCGATGGTGGGGCCCGTGAATCAGTGACTGAAGGGTGTGGAGTTGGGTGTGAAGAGGCGCCTAGGGGATCGAGCAGGCCCAGCGGCCGACCGGAGGGCGGTTCTTTTAAAAAACCGGGCTGGTGGATGTGGGGTACGGTATAGCTATCTACATCGTCTTGTTTTCTTTCTGGAGAAGGGATGTGGGGAGACTCGACGGGGGCGGCCGGTCCAGGTGAGTGGCACACGTGTCCTAGGCCATCGAGAGCATTGCGGTCAACATGGTCAGCAGCGGTGGAATCCACGCAGTGAATAGTGCCATGAATCTTGGCGTGCAGGTGAGATAGATCTGGTGTTAGTATTTTAGTTGACGGGTGCGGTCCAAGCAAGGACGTGCGGTGGGTGGGAAGGACGGGCACGGACGGTCCAATTGAGTCCGGTTCAGACAGTACAGGCAGCGGTACCGATCGCACTATTTGCGTAGCTTGGTCAAACGAGTCAAATAGTTGAAGCTCAAAATTTGAAAAAAGGATGGTCGCGACACGGAGGATTTCAGTTCTGACCTGGTCCGAGTAGACATGCACTAGAAACAAGTTGGGAGCTAGCGTGGTCGCGTGGAAGGCCCGTTGAAACGAGAATTGGTGGTCTAGAGCATTATTAATCAAGGTTTCATTAGCACACACTGATTTAGAACAGAATACAATCCATATAGGGGTGGTTGGTTTGTGGGTTAAACATGTGCTGGGAGTGGTGACAAGACAGTGGTACTTAGAGAAAATCAGCTTATTAAACGAGATCCCCGGTCGGAACGGTCGTACCTTTGCATGCGATCGCTGAGCAGAGAGCGGTGCGGAAGTCACAATAGGCCCAGCGTGTAGCTGACCGTTGGAGGCAGCTGGTCCCACCTGCATGGAGGACATGCAAGGAGGGGAGCGTGGTTGGTCGTTGACGATGATGCGGGGGAGCGCCGGCGCTGAGGGGAGCGGCGACGATGGCCGCCCAGGCAGCGATGCCGGCGAGCCTTGAGGCGCAACCGTAATGGTGGCGAACAGGCGAGGCGCCACAATTGGGGAGCATGCCGCCATGAGAGTTGCGATGATGTTGGAGGAGATCGGCGCAGCGAAGGCAGCGTTGGACAGACGGAGAACGGCGATGGAGCGCGCGTGTCCACCAAAGCGGAACGAGAGAAGAGTGGCGACGAGAGTTTCATCGACCATGAAGTCCGCTTTGTGGACGAAGAAGATGATAGAGCTGGACGAGGCCGAGGCCGTTGGCATCTCGAAAACCTTGGATGAGAAGAGCTCAAGGATATTGAGCTCGAAATCGACTCCGGGAGAGGGGACGAACCCGAGTTGAGAGCGTAGGAACGCGTCAGCATGGCCGAAGCGGTCACCGATGTCAAAGATTTTTCTTTGATGAATGGGAGGTTGGTGAGTGGCGTTGTGTGGCGGTGGATAAGGAAGAAACTGGATGGAGTGGGTTTTTGCAGTGAGAATGGGTTCGGCTATGAGAGCTTGAACGATGCGGTTGTGAGAGACAGATATGCGAAAGAGCTGATCCTGAAGGCGGGTCACCTGGAAGGCGGGAGCGTTGCCGCCCAGGCAGGCTTGCATGAGGACAGCTACGAGATCCTCATCGAGGTCGAGCGAGTCGTGGTGGACGCGCACAGAGAGGAAGCATGGAGCTTCATGGCGGCGCAGGTTGATGTGCATGGAGAGGCATCTCCACACTTGCGCGTGGAAGTCCTCACCCATTGCATCGCCAACGCCGAGCGCGGCCCGCAGAGCCTTGTCGGTGGGTGAGTCATTCCAACGAAGGGGATCATGGAAGGATGCGGTCGCCGGAGCCGGGAGGGAGGGGGTAGAGATGGTGGTGGTGTTGGGTGGTGCTGTGTCGCCGGAGGGGAGCGGGAGGAGAGGGGGAAGGGGGGCCATCAAGAATCCTTCTCGGTTTTTTGATATATGAGTTATGCATCTGGTCTCCACAATATAACTGCAAACCAACAAAGGAGTATATTTAAGAGAAATACTTAAAAATGGCCATGCTCATACTGTATCATGGGTTGAATACAAATTGAAAAGTCTTCCACAAGCTCCATGTCTCAAGTTTTGAGAATGTGCAATTCTTTTTTTTTTTGGCATGCAAAGAACTCGAAGTCGTGCTACTCCATCCACCACAGCAACCCATTTAGAATACACAACCGACAACATCATGCCTTTCTCAACCTAGTTTGCCAGAAAATGGAGCGGATAAGATAAAGTTAGTAGCTGTAAGCCTGTAAGTTAAAAAAACAAACTGAACTGTGTTCAATTGTGATGGACTTCATACGAGGCAAAGCTCACGCATACGCTAATATCTTAGAGCACTTGGATAAGCTAGTGTGGTCCACCATGGCATATTATCCTATTATCCTGCTTATACACCCTCATATTCTTATCTTGAACCACTTGTAAGTTGGCAGAGATTGAAATTCAAATATACACAGAATCTATGCAATAGTGCTCTTAAAGACCACTGCTATGCGTCCTCTTTTTCTTATGTTTATCACATGTTTTTAATTCCCTCTCTTGGTTTCTCATGGCATCTTACATTGACTTATATTCTTCTGCTATGTCTTACAATAGTTCCTGCAAAAATGTGTACTACATTATGTCAGGTAAAATCATTTGTAAAATGAGCAAAGAGTGTCTAGTTCCATTGTAAAAGGTGGCTACTATTTTAATGGCCAAAAAACATGAGATTACAATGTAATGAAGCCAAAAAATAAAGAACTTAATGTAGCACACATCTTACATGAAAATATGAAATGAAACTGCAAAAAGTTACAGAAATCAAGTAGCCAAGATGTGCAAGAAGCAATGAAATATTTTGGAGGCAAAGCCGAAATGAAATGGGAGTGAAAAAGCACCTCTCGACGGATCAAAACATATATTATCTTCCATACATGCTAACTACTTACATGGATGATTCATAAGCATCGGAAATTTAAAGAAAGAAAAACATACATGTAATATCCGCATATTCATGTAGTGCAGCTTCTTATGAGCTTTCTAGGGTCGAAAGCTTCTGAAAAGCCTACGATTATCTAAATTTCCCATAAGTAGCAGACATGAAATTTGCTTCAAAAAAAATCACAATTAAGAGTGTAGTACAATTCGAGCAATAAACCAATGGTTCAGTATAGCGTCATGAAATAAGAGTACCCTTGCTGAAGCTACAGTCAGACAAAAAGTAGTTTTACTGAATCAATTGGCCAGTTTAGAGTTAACATATGTACTGCAATAATCAAGCATCAACTGCAGCAGCTGAACGTTTGTGAACAGATAACTTATAACTACACATGAGGAAACAAATCTGCATGAACTCCCAGCGGGCACCATCAAATTTTACAGATTAAGTGATCATCTCCCAGGGAATACGTATAGAAAGAACACATCAGCTCCACCATAACTCAGTGCTCTGAATCTGTTTCAACCCTCCGGACCTGGTGTTTAATTAACTAAGAAATACTAACTTAAATTTATTCTTTGCCTACCAAGAAGATGAGTCTCTGAAGATTTGTACCTACTTGTAAACCTTCGTTGGCCTAACATGTAGAGAAACAAAAGAAAAACATTGGGAGAAACTTAATAAACATCAATACCAGGGCAACTTGTTAACCAACCGAGAGAGACAGAGAGAGATATGAGGTTGTGAGATCCGATTCAAATTTCTTGAAGTCTCTAATATACTGATCACCTTCTGTTGACATCTAGTACAAAGGATCTATAAAAAAAGAAGTCACATGAAGAATAAATTGGAAGTTGCACTTGAAGGAACCAATCTTTAGAGCCATTCCAGACCCTCGAAGTGACGCCCTCCCTGAGCCCCTTCGAACCGAGAGGCCCCCAATTGAAACTGGTCAGATATCTGTAGGTACCTCCAGCTGGTTGCTCGACATGGTGGATCTGGCGACGACGCGCCCGAGAACTCCAGATATGGCTTGAAAACTCGGACACATGCTTCAGGGATGTAGTGCGCCACTGATTTGGGGATGGAGCTCATGCCAACTCAAGAAAAAGATGCTCCCTGCTTCACCTTTAGGGAATACCGGAGAAAGAGGACAGCGGCGAGTAGGCGTAGACGGAGACGCCGCTCCCACGGGGCAGTTGAGGGGCTGCGAGATGAAGACATGGCGGCGGCGGCGTCACCTAGGGTTGGCAAGGGTAGGTCGTGCGCGAGAGTCAGAGAGACGAAAGGAGCGTCGTGTGGGGTGTGGCTGCACGGAAGGAGACTCGTAGAAGCCCATCAGGCCCAATTTCACACCAGGCGTTCAAAATAGTCACGGGAGCAGCGGCACAGCAAGGAAACACTCGGTTTTAGCGAACACAATGATTCCAGGCGGGATTAAAAGTAAATCTGACGGCCGAAAACTGATGATTCAAAGGCTGAAAGTGCTAATAGCCTGAGAGGGCTGGAAAGGTGCTCAGTTTTAATGTATCTAAATGTTTATACGCTTATACGTTTAGACTTGTAAAAAAAAAAGCTCCAGCTTTGTACGTCTAGGCAATGGCCGCTCATCAGCTCATTCATTCAGTTCAGGTGCCGGCTGCCACCAGAGCACCTCGACCGGTGGGAGTCTGTACTGTACACCATCGCAGCTTTGCCGGCCGGCCTTGCTGGAATGGAATCGTCAATCAACGCGGTCCAACAAGACGACGCGCGCGGCAGTAGATCGAGCAAGAACCAACGCCAGGAGGGCACCGATGAGCACGAGGTCCCCTGCCGGTGCCGGAGTGGTCTCCAGGCGCTCCAACAGCTCGGCCTCCAGGAACGCCATGGATGCGACGACGGCTTTTTTTTTCTCTCGAATATGCACGAGCATGCATATTACGTATATATTAAAGAAGAGATGCGAAACGGCTAGCGGCCAAGGTTCCAAGCACATGTAAAAGAATACTGTCTAGTATACTTCACTGGACACAATTAAAAAACCTGGTTCCAAGCATATGACAACATTTTCAAAACAACATACCAACATGGCGGCGGCGGCGTCACCTAGGGTTGGCCAAGGTTCCAAGCATATGTAAAAGAATACTGTCTAGTATACTTCCGGCTACAAAATGGACTTCTGATGATATAGCTTCAAGAAACAATGACACTTCCAAAGACCAGACAATAAAACATTGAGTAATCATGAGTTACACATCTAATCTAAAGTTCAACAGCAGCATGGCAACGGCGGCAAGGCTCAACCACACGTAGCTTTACCATGGAAGGGACTTTAGGCTCAATGTATGTCCTGATAGCCAAGAGTCCTCGTTGAGCTTCCCTCAGAACATCAATGGGCAGTGGGAAGCACTTGCGACGTTTGTTAGCAGGCACACAACACCTTGGACGACTCTGATACGACTCCAGCCTAAGGTATTCAAGTGATGTTATGCTCTCAAGAAAATGGCAAGTAAGCTCAACAAGACTCTTTGCAGATGTGAATCCTAGGATCTTCACTCTCTTCATCTTGTGATGCTGCTGTCCTTTCCTCAGATCTGAGGGATCTGTGAATATGGAGACATGCTCCATTTCCTCCTTGGATACCTAAGATGCGAAAAAGGAGGGGGGAAATTATACTACTGTTATTGTGTCTCCAAGACCAGTGTCTCCAAGAAGGGACAAGCTATTAGAATCACAGAAATATCAACAGCAACTTACATCCAAGACCAGTGTCTCCAAGGAGGGGCAAGCGCCAAGCAAGGAAACTAGAGAAAAATAATCATAGGAAAAGGCTATTATGTCAAGACTAATAATTAGCTTCTTGAGGTGGAGAAACTTGCTGCGCGGCACTGGTGTATTGGCCATCTGCATAAACATGTCAGGTTAATTACTCAAGGTATGACTGCTGTATCATGATATGCATATCATTAAGCTAAAACTTTAGGAGCATACCTCGCTTCTCGAATCTATATTAGCAATTTTGAGGTTCGGCATGCTGGATGGAAGTTCAACACAAGCATAATGAAGTGCACGTCCGAAATACAAGTGTATGTACTCCATTTTCAATGTGTCTCCAAGTGACAGTTGAATGCGTTCTCCGCTGTACAAGAAGCTGGATATATTTGGAGCTTTGTTGTCTATCGCTCGCAGATCTTCACAGCCAAAAACCTGTAGGTACCTGAGCCGGCGCAGCATGCAAGGGATCTTCAAGCAAACCATCTCATCACAATGCGTGAGAACCAACCGCTCCAAAGCAAAAGAATTGCACAGAAGGCACCCTAACTCATCCCCAGTAAAACGGACAGCATGAAGCCGCACTTTTGTCAAGCTTTTTAACCAAGGAAGTTCAGCTGTGGGTCGAAAGGAGCAACCACAAAGATGGAGATAACGGATTGACTCTCCACTCCCATTAGACAAAAGTGAGCATGGAAAATTGTATTCCCCCATAGACAGTTGGAGTGTAAGTTCCTCAATTCCTGGTGTGACAGCAATCAGAAGCCAACTGTTGACATAACAATAATCCTTGGCAGTGTAATATTGAATCATGTCAATCGTAAGTTTAAGTTTCTTCACACCAATGCCTGAGTGTTTTTTCAGGATCTGGTCAACCTTGCTACGAAAGTCTCTGGCAATTTCATCATTTACACAAGTCTTTTTATTCATACCCAATGCTGTGCCAGAAAAAGTGAGGTTGGGATGGCACCTCCAGGAACGTAGAAAAGCATGACAGACACAGGCAGCTTGGGCAGCATCTCGCATTGGCATCAGGGAATGTATGTGACGCCAAATGTCCTGCATGCAAAAAAGCATGGAAGATAAGTTCAGCATCACAACTACTCCCTCCGTTCCTAAATATTTGTATTTTTAAAGATTTCAATAAGTGACTACATACGGAGCAAAATGAATGAATCTACACTCTAAAATATGTCTATATACATCCGTATGTGGTAGTTCATTTGAAATCTCTAAAAAGACAAATATTTAGGAACGGAGGAAGTATAAAGGTAAATGGAAGCATAAAAAAAACTGCCAGTGGCCAGACCTGATTAGACACTACAAGATATATATATATATATATATATATATATATATATATATATACTAAAAAAAACCATGTAGATGCCCAAATCAGGCATGTGGCTAACTTAATCGCTTCTTTGCCAACTACGATGGACAGGAGGATGTTTACTGTACAACAGCGTGCGATCCAAAAGAACATGCACTTCTGGACAGGGTACCCATAGTGCATCATTTACAAACAGGAGGTCCATGTAATTGTTGTAATATTGATCAACTTTGGCTGCGCTAGTGTAAGAAATGTGATATAAACCTTAATAACTGAACTTATAGGATATAATGGATTGAGCAGGTCAGATAAAACAATATCAACCTAGAACTACAAGGGTATATACAGGTCTAAGTTACAATTTTATTGCCTGTAATGGTCTAGCGCCGCAGATAACATGCCACACTTGTTAAGACTTAAGCAAGTGGAAGTGTGGAACTTAATGATGCCACAAAGACACAAGTTATGACCTACCTAGAAAGCAACCATTTGTTTTTAAACTGTAAAATGATTATACTCCCTCTGTCCTGACATACAAAATATCCAAGCGCTCAAATTTTTTGTTTCAAAACACACAGGATTCTAGGCAAGCTAAGCCTCCAACTCAGTTTAAAAAGGCAACATTCACATATATAACAAATAATCCAAATATGGTAAGCAGGAAGGGTTAGATGGGACATTTGGTTACCACATAATATGTCCTAGAATTCGAGGTATCCTAGGACAAAGCAAGTAGGGACCTATATAGATAATGTAAATGGGAAGTGCCCATTTGTTGAAGGCAACTTATGAGGCTCCTTTGGAAGACAAAGGATGGTCGCAAATGCTATCTGTTGTTGAAAGTTAATTATGCACTTGGTAAAAAGCAAGGGATTAGGAGCCATCGTGACACATGGTTCACTGGCATTTTACTTGCACTGAGCCTAGAGTTAGCAAAATGTCATAGCGTACCTCTGGAAGGTTTGGCATCTGTGAATCACCCTGAGAATCATCATCTTGCTGACAGGGCAAGACATTTATTTTGGCCTGTGAAGCAACCAATCCATCTGGAGCACAGCATACATTGCTAAAAATAATTCAGAATTTTTTGAGTGAAAAAATAATTCAGAATTTGAGGCACAAAGCAGCATCTAGCAAGCACACCAACACACTTGTCCAACAATACCGAAAACTTAAATTGAGCATGTATGTGAGGTTCTTTTTTTTTTTCTTCATGCAGAGCCCCCTCGAGTTTCATCATTCTAGTTGAAAGGAAAAGGAACAATCCGGTGCAGGCCTATCAGCCACTGTAGTCACCGCAATGTCTCCGCTCTCACAGGGAGACGCTTGCTCATATCGGATCTTAAACGAATGAATTCAGTTGAATACACTAGTAGCATTATTTGATCGAGATAGTTGGTATTCCTCCAGAAATCTTATAAAAAGATGTTTTTTTTCTGCCATGCGAACATCGCCTTAGCCTACCCAAACATGAAAAGATAGGATTTTTATCAACAAACCAAGAAAAAAAAAAGTCAAACTGAGAAGAGTCGGCTTACTAGTGTCTTGAGCTCGCCGTCGCCGGACTGCCGGCTGCCGCTCCATTGACTTGTGGTAACCTAAATAGATCTCTCTCTCTCTCCTTCCTTCCCTCCAGTGGAATTTCAATCTAAATCCAGACCCGCCGCACGGCGGTCTCTTCAAATCCCCTCCAGCCTCCGGCGTCTCCCTTCCCTTCCCTTCCCTAGTGAAGGGGGACGGTTTATTTGAGGGAGGGGAATAGGGGATCCAGCCAGACTGCAAGAGTTTTATTCGGATTGGGAGGGCAAGTACAAATCCAAATCCAAATCCAATCCCGCCGGCGCCATCCCCTTTCGCAAATTCGGATTGTGATTGTTCGGTGTATAAAAATTGGAACCATGTAAATCGATGCGGCTAACCTGCTTGTCTGCTGAATCGTCACGGCCAAATAGGTTTCTGCGAGCAGTAGGCTGTATTCCCGATGATCTTATAGAAACAAAACCGGGAAAACTGTTAGTTAATTCTATTGAGTGGTAGTAGCAAATATGTCTATGGATTAAAGATAATCGGCAGTTAAGAGTTTATTTTGTACTCCCTCTGTAAACTAATATAAGAGCGTTTAGAATACTGTACCTAGTATCATCATCTTTGCAGGTGTCGTTGTCGGCGTCAAGAGCTGGTAGTGGAGTCTGTGGTTTGTATAGTATAATGATTATGATAGTATATATAATAGTTTTAGCAACCAGAAAAAAGGGCTCAATGAGTCTAGAATTTGTTTACCTGCTGTGTTCCCGATTCAATTTGAAGCACCTCACCTTGACGCTCTGGACTCTCCATGGCTGTAGACGTACCTGCTCGCTGCTGTTGATCATACTGATCCACAGAAACGTTTTGAGTTGAAGTTTGTTTTGGTGGCCTTTCTAGAACAGCTTTGACCTGGTATTGTCTGTATCTGGTGGTTTTGCATGAGTCATTAGTAAGGTCAACAGAGAGCAGAAATGTGGTGTTTATGATTTTTTGTAATGGCTGAGGCAGGGCATCCCTTGGGCCCAATGAGTTCAGTACAGCTTCGCAATCTCTCTGAATCATCCTGTAGGCCTCGTCATCATAGGCAAAGAATCTTGCCTCACCTGTTTCATCTCTTCCTGTAAATGATATCAAGTACTCCCTCCGTTTCAAAATAGATGACCCAACTTTGTACTAAAATTAGTATAAAGTTGAGTCATCTATTTTAGAACGGAGGGAGTACCTGTGAAAATAAAGGACCCGACTTGCTGGCGCCCGTTCGCTCGACCGAGCGCTCTCCCATATAAGGAAATCACCTTCCCCGTGCTGACGAGGACATGCAGAAAACGGAAAGCGCACGCCCCACGCCTCGTCGCTGGACCTGATCGAGCCGATAAACGGAAAGCTGGGTTGAGATTTTTTTCAGGAAATCATAAATTCTCAAGGATTCAAGAAATGTTTGCAATTTCAAAAATAATGTTCGTCTATTAAAAAAATGTTTATAATTTCAAAAAATGTTCGCGATTTCAAAAACTGTTCAAGATTTCAGAAAAATGTTCACGATTACAAAAAAGAGAAACAGAACATTAAAGAAAAGAGAAAAAAAAGATGTTCACAATTTCAAAAAAAATGTTCACGATTTCAAAAGATGTTCACAATTTCAAAAAAATGTTCACGATTTCAGAAAAATGTTTACTATTTCAAAAAAATGTTCACGATTTCAAAAAAGGGAAACAGAACATTAAAGAAAAGAGAAAAAGAAAAATGTTCACGATTTCAAAAAAATATTCACTATTTCAACGAAAGAGAAACAGAACATTAAAGAAAAGAGAAAAAGAAAAATGTTCACGATTTAAAAACAAATGTTCACGATTTCAGAAAAAGAGAAACAGAACATTAAAGAAAAGAGAAAAAGAAAAAATTAATCAGAAAAGGTAAAAAGAAAAAGGAAATACAAAATAAAAAACTGTAAAAATAAACAATAAAAACCGGTTCTGGGAAGGTTCTAGAATCTTCCCAAAACCACTGGGGAGGAATCCCTATATGGGCCGGCCCAAAAAGGTGCGGACGCTCAGGGGGGTATGGGCCCACTCGCTAGAACCTTCTATATGGGTATGATTGTGATTTTTTTCCAGGAAATTAAAATCTGTTTATTATTTTTTTTAAGTTTGTGAATTCAAAAACAGTTCATGAATTTGAACAAAATGTTTGTGAATTCAAATGATGTTCATTCATTTTTAGAATATGTTAACACAATTCCAAAAGTGTTTTTGAATCTGAAATATTGTTCTCAAATTTCAGAAAAAGTTCATATGTTCAAAAAATGTTGGCTGATTCAAAAACAGTACATGTTTTTCCAATAATACTCATGATTGTTTTTCCTTAATTTTGAAAAGATGTTCCAAAATTTTGAAAAATGTTTTTAAATTCAGGAAAATGTTCATGATCTTGAAAACAAATGTTCAAAATTTAAAAAAATGTTCATGATTGAAAAATATTCTATAATTTTTAAAATTTTCGTGAATTCAGAAAATGTTCATGATTTCAGCCAATATTCACGTATTTTAAAGATATTTGCAAAAAGAAAAGAAAATCTAAATAAAAAATAAGGATATTTGCAATATTCACGTGCTTTTTCTGTTAGAAAATGTTCATAGAAATTATTAATTGATCTTGTGGCGTATCAAGACAACCATGGCAACCAAACTGTGAAGTCAGAGACAATTTAACTAATGAATCTGCTTCAAAGTTTACTACTTTTAACCCCATGACTGAAACGGCAACCTTTAAACTCTTTCGCCCCTGAGGTTAATCTCCTGAATGATGGCACTATAGCTAGCTTCTGATATGTCTTGAACATGTTTAAGCCGCAATCCGAGACGATGAACAAATGACACAACATGAGCGTGCTACTTTATCATGCTTAGTACTCCCTCAGTTCCATAATGTAGTGTGTATAGGTTTTTTGAAAAGTCAAATTAATCAAACTTTGACTGAGTTTAAGAAAACTATTTATATATACAATTCAAAAATATACAACATGAAAAAAAATAACTGATTATGTATCCAATGACATACTACATTTTAGTATTTAAAATGTACATATTTTTGTCTATAAGCATGGTTAAAGTTTATATGTTTGACTTTTGAAAAAAAAACTTATACGCACTACATTATAGAACGGAGGGAGTACAAACTTGAAGTGCCGATCGCCCACATGCAGAGCATATATGGGCCGTGCAATGCAGCCCGTTAAACAAGGTATTTTTTTAATGAAATTCCGTTAAAAGTTTTTTTTTGTTATCTACACTTCTACACTACTATTAATCTACACTATCTACACTACTACTCCCTCCGTTCCTAAATATTTGTCTTTTTAGAGATTTCAAATAATTACCACATACGAATGTATATAGACATATTTTAGAATGTAGATTCACTTATTTTGCTCCGTATATAGTCACTTGTTGAAATCTTTATAAAAACAAATATTTAAGAATGAAGGGAGTATCATCAAACAAGAAAACATCGTCCGGGGCGGACGAAAACTCTGCCATCCGGCGTCCAACACGCGCGCGTGTTCACGGCTAAAATTACGGGCCTGCCGTCTTCTCCTGAAAAAAAATGGAAGTACTACGCGCATGTAGCCCGCATCTCTCGCGAACTCCGCCGCCGCCGCCGCCCCGCCCGGTGCATGCCATCCCCGCCGTCCCCGCCGCCCCCTTCACTCCAACCCGCGCCGCTCACTCTGCCTCACCTCTCCGGCCGCAGATGTCTCCTCCCTGAGCACAAAGTGGACGCACGTGGGGCGGCCACCGGCGAAGGAGACCGCGCGCGAGCCCGCGGCGCCGAGGCGCCCTCACCCCCTCGCCTCTCCGGCCACACCGGTCTCATTCCTAAGCATGAATCGGGTGCAGGCTGGGCGGCCGCCGGCGTGCAAGTCCGCGGCGCGGTGGTGGAGCCCTCCGGCCCCTTCGGGTTCGAGGTCCGCATAGGTCTCCTCCCTGGCCTTGTTGGCCTTATCTCAATGTATTATTCCCTGTTCTTATCTCAATCTATTCCGCCCCGCCCAACCCTCGATGGATTGCTTTCCTGGACGCCACATCTCATTGCTCGCACGAGGCCACTGCCTGGACGCGGCAGCCGTCGGTCCACTGGTCCTCGCACAGGCGCTCACACCATAGCCAGCCCCATCTGCCCACTTCTAGCGCGCGGACACAATGATCTGGATGAGCTACCGCCTCAGCAACTCGAAGCCACGCACGTCGTTTAATTAGTTCAGCAAGGTAGGATGCTAGATACTAATTGAAACAACACCTGTTGAAGGTTGACAAATATTCAAATGCATGCTGTGATGTTCATTAATCTGTTTTTGCGAGTAAAGTGCGCTGGTTCTTCATAGTTGCAGATTTGCCGTGGCTCAACAGGTTAGCACAAGGTAGCCCTGAATTCTTTTTTTCTAAATCAGATTTGTTGGTTCCTGATTTTACAGGCATGTACGGGCACCTAATGATGTGTCCAGAATACACAGGGCACATTTTGACTTGGAATGCTGCTATTCAACGGTGGTCATCCGAGATGTCAATTTAGCATAAGCTAGCCTTGTCTTTTTTGTTTGAATCAAATTTCTGGTTATGATTTTTTCAGGCGTGTTTTGTACTATATTGATCTTGGTCTTGTTCTGTTCGCAGGGACACCTGACGATGAATCACAATTTGTACTGCAAGACAATATGGACCCTAGAGCTCCTGGCAGACTTGAAGGTATGTTAATTCCCATTGATCCCAGAAGGAGATGTGGTGCCAACAAACTCACTGAAAATGATTATTGTTTAGACTATTGCAGCACTGCAACCTGCTAGATTTAAGTATACAGCTGTTTGATTAGCGCCTTGTTAGCGTTTGTGAATTAGGCAATACATGAAAAAATAGCATCATTCTAGAAGGTATACATCTCTGTTCATTTTTAGGATTGCCACCTTTTTTTGTTATACCTTTCTTTGATGATTTGATGTTCGTTTCACTGGCATGGAACATAGAACGAACATATTGACCGCTTAATCATTTATATATGTTGATCCCCATGCTTTTCTCAGGGAGAGTAAAAATATAATGGTTCGTTTGTGTAGAACCAATTGCATCTTGGAGTAGAGTATGCTCAAGGTGGTTCACTTTTGGTTTTTGCATTCCCATGTGAAATCGGGAGAGTGTCTGGAAAAAGATGCAATGTTGTGTATAAAACAAATCAACACCGTGTATTTAGGTTGCCAATTTGTTAAATTTTTATAGCATATCCAAATAGACATCTGATATTATAACTTCCATCTAATTGTTGGCACTTCCTTCAAATAAGAACATAAACAGAACTTACAAACCGGAATATCTCATAAATGACTATGTGTATTTGCTTTATGTAATTTTCTTATTAACTAATCCCATACAGTCCTGTTAGTGTATATATATCACGTGCTTCTCTGCTTCTACATAGTCATATCCATTTTCCACAAGCAGAAACTATGTTAGGTTTAATGGTTGCCTTGCGTCATCGATTCACCCATGTGTTATGTTTTCTGCCTGCTTTTGTTCAGAAGCTCAGTTATGCGGTGTCCTCTGTCTCAAACACCGATGATGACTGATACATGTGAATTGCAAACTTGGTATTTTGTCAAACTCTGGCATCATCCGCACTGCTTCAGCGGCACTGGCTGTCTCACCTGGCTCTTCACAAAAACCTCCCTGTACTATGGCATGCCGCCGAACCACTCGTTGTGGGATGCTTAACACCGTGTTTGGATGATGCCTCACATGATTCAGGGCAGACCCTACCGCACATATAAGCCCACTAAGCAAGCATTAATTTTCGTTTTGTTGACCTATCTGTTAGCTTCGTGCCTTCACCTTAATGTAGCAGAATAGTTAATTACTGATTTTGTAGGGATCTTTTGTTGCCACTTTTTTCATCTGACGAGGAATTTATAGTCGATGCACATCACTTTGGGTGGAACTATCAGGCACACGACCAGTGAGCGGTGGCAGAAGCAACTTCTCCCTTGGACTGCATGACATGTAAGATTAAAACTTTGATCCTTGCATCCATCCCTATTTAGAAAAAATAAAATTGCATGGCCGACCATAATTTTTGATTGCTGTAAGCTGTGCTTAATAACGTTTATACATATTTATTTGTATGAAAAACTCCCGCCCTTTCTTAGCATTCAATTTTGTTTGTTCTCACCTGTTATCTTTGTATGGTGACTTGACCAACGATGGTAGAGAACTAAGATACATACTCCTGAGAATTTCTCTTGTAGAGGTGAAAAGAAGTCTTTGTGATATTGTTTTTCTTTTCATTTCTGTGAAGGGCCTTACCAGGAACCAAGATATTTCTGCAGTGAGAAACCATGTATTTTTCCTTTATCTTCTTGATGATTGTTTCTCATACATTTAACTTTAGAGGAAACATGGACATAAAGCTACATGGGAACACTTGGTCCTGAATAAAGTTTGTTTTAACGGAATGTATATGCACTTGAATGGAGGGAATGAAAATCTCAATGAGATGAAATCTGGAGATCAGAGATGTATCGCCTCAATAGAATGACAAGATGTGGTCTCCACTCCGTGTGGTGAGAAGACTTTGTACCTTCCAGTTTAAAAAAGAGCTACTGGTCAATCCTTATTTACCGAACCTTGGTAGTTTCCACTTGCATTTGCTTTCATAAAGATATAAGTAGACAGTGCAATTGGCGATCACTTCTTTGTCGATTACTTTGTTGAGAACAATCCTCCATAATTGTAAATTAATTTGATCTGGGAGGGAGCCAAAATATATAGCACTTGGTGACTATCAGTTTGATTTGAACAAGGATTATGCATCTTGACCACGGTTGTTTCTATTTTCGTTCTGAACTGAATTTTAACTCTATTTTCCCTTAGTGGTATTGGAAGTGTATTGATGTTGAGATGAAAGTGTGGCGGTGATCCTGGGCAATGACTTCTACACCATGTTCTTCACAAACACTTGAAAGTAGAACCCTTCATTCCCAGTTAATGATAATGCTTCATGTGCAGGCACGTTTTCCTCTTAAGCCCTATGACTTGACCGATGCTTCTATGTCTACGTGTGCTCGATGTGTTGATGGCCTGATGGGCAAGGCGTACTAAGGATCCAGCGACATCTTCATGCATAATGCATAATGTTATTTTTTGTAATAGAGAATTACATGTACCACTTTTCATTATGATAGTATATATTGTACCTACTGATGCAAGTTTATCCTGCCCTCACTTACTCAGGATGATGTTGACAATTTACATTCACGGTAAATTATGTTGTCTTATAGCATTTTTTATTGACACGCATGCGGTTTTCACCAATACGGATATGAGCCATTGTTGCCTTCATGGTTACAGGTGGGGGTAGCTTGGGCTTCGAGCCTGGGATCAAGCATGCAAACCCGTCGATGATATTCTTGTGCCTTTCTTTTCACCAATACTGCATGTGCTTGTTTTCTTGTGCCTTTCTTTTGCCAAATATCATAAGTAATTAACCACTCGCTACGACAATATTCCTTCTTTCACTCTCTTTCCAAAATTTTGACATAATATATGCTTTATTTAAGTTTACACTAATACGTGTGTTGCACGTACATGATTACTAGTAATAAAAAGAAGTAAAAAATTCGGCAAAAAGAAGTAAAAAATTCGGCAAGGCCAAGCGAGGACATGGACGGAGGCAGCAAGGACTAGGTGGCTGACCACGACGACGTCACCGGTGGAAGAGAGGAAATAGGTTGACAGAATGACAGTGCAGATGCAGGGTAGAAACTGGTCGCTGGAGTTGGAGAAGGACGGGACTTAGTGTGACGACCGATCGACGGAGGCGGCGATGAAGACAGGGCGGGGTGGTGCGGCACACACGAGGAAGAAGGTAGGTTAGCCGCCGGATGAAAATCCGACCAAATCGACTTTTAATAGGCTGAACTTCAGATACGCGGGTAAGCATATCCGTACAACTGCCCGATCAAGACGAATAAATTAACCTGTGCGTTAGCATCTTGCATCAGATCAGAGTCTTTAGCGAACTTCTCCCATACTGGCGCATGACGAGTCACATCCGTATCAACAGCGTCTCTCCTGTGCGAAAACCGGCGCAGGCGCAGGATTGCAGAGGCCTGCTACTACTCGGGCGTAATTAGGGTTTAGGGTACTTGCCCGGCGGGTTCAGGTCGACGGACTGGTACGTACATACGCGGGCGGGGCTAGTTATCGCCGCCTTAAATACCGCACCAAACTTCGGCCGCCTCCGCGCCGACGCGGCGCGCTCGCCGCTACGCACTGCACCAACGGCGACCAGCCAGCCACTCCCCGGCCCGTACGTATTTATTGCCTCAAGTACCGCTCCGATCCTCCTCCCTGTGGAAACTCGTCTCTTCATCCACAGAGACGGCGAGACCGGCCGGCTTGAAGAGCTAGCTAGCTTCCGCCCGTCACTCCGATGCCCGGGTCACGAGCCCATGCCGCTGATGCTTGTGCACTCGTGCACGCATGCGTTAGATGGGCTAGCTAGCGCACACGCACAGGCATAGTAGTAGTACGCACGTACGGGTACAATAGCAGCCGGCCGGCCAGGATGGCGGCGAGACAGCATAGCTAGCGCACTGCGCCGAGCATGACTAGCCATAATGGGAGTAACTTCAGCAGTAACATCGAGTCCAACTCAGTAAATTTGCTTATGTGGCAATGAGTTAATGAGGAAAGAGATAGTTACAGTAACTTAGCTAGTTACTGTAACATCACATGTCCCAATGCAATATGAGTCTATAACCTAATAAATGAAACTTTATATGTTATCACATTTATGTACTATTCACTATCCACTATGAAGGTAGTAACATAGTCTAGGGATATATGTATGTTACTAGTGTATGTTAACATGCATTGTGGCTAGTCTAAGTGCGGCAGGAATTGTAGCATCTACTACCACTACTACGTGAGGGAGCAGCTTGGTGGACTACCTACCGGATCATCATTGGCGTGCATGCATGCACGCACACAGCTGGTGGCATTTATCGAGAACAGAGCAGGTACATGCTGACTTGCCACGTTTCACAGCCATGAAAACCAGGGCATCCTTCCCTGATTTCGCAGGAATTCTCATGAATCCTATACTGTGCAATGTTGGATGCAGAGCTACTGTGCCAACTTAGTTTTCCCCACTGGCCTGTGCTATTTGATCGATTTTTTTTTTGGATAAAGAGAGCTTAGCACAAACCACAATGTATTACAACTACGGAACTACCATGACCAACAGAAAGCAAACTATGCGCGATCAACCGAGCAGCATGAGCTAGACTCATCTGCCCACGTAAGAGCAACTCCAACGGGGCGACTCGTCCGTTGGCGTCCGTTTGAATCGGTGCGGACACAAAAGTCGGCCCAACGCGCCGACCCAAACGGATGCGCGTCCGCTTTTCGTCCATGGGCGATCCATTCCCGACTCATTTTTGAGCCGGATTTGCGTCGGCGCGGACACGAGACGGACGCGCGCGCTCTCGCTTTCTTCTCTCTCCGGGCCCGCTGGTCGGTGGCACATTGGTCTCCCCCATCCAACAGCATCCACGCCCGTCTCCTTCATCGCTGCCGCCGCCGGCCATTTTTCCGGCGACTCTGCCAGCTGCCAGCGCTCGCAACATCCGCTGAGCAACGCCGCCACCTCCCACGTCGCCCGCCACCGCAGTCTTGCCGCT
>NC_041387.1:607794646-607797245 GCF_002162155.2 Triticum dicoccoides | reverse complement strand
CCCCCCCGACACAGCCGCGATCGTTACCAAGAAGCCGCCTCGCCGCCCCGGCCAAATCCTCACCGGCCCACTCGTCGAACGCCGGCAGGGGCAGCTAGCTGGTCCGTGCGCGCCGCGACTCCCCTTCGTCGGCCGTCTTCTTCCTCGACGCCCGCAAGCTGTTCGACAGTTTGCCAAAGTACAAAATGGACTCCGCCGCCGAGTTATTTTTTCACAATTTCCTTTGCGACTCCGATGATTCGTCGTCCAATGACGAGGAGGAGATATTGGCTGCCGTGTTGGTCCATCACCACCTAAATAGCCAGCGGCCGTTGTTCCGTGGCTCCATTCTGGGTCACCTTCCGGCGTTGAATCGCAACCGAGAGAGCAGACATCTTCTTCTTTGAAATGACTACTTTGATACAACAAATTCGTTGTTCAAACATCAGAAATTTCGCCTCCGTTTCCGTATGAGTAGGCATCTTTTCAACCGTATTAGAGAGGGGGTGGTCGGCTACAATGACTACTTCGAGTGCAAAGAGGATGTTGTTGGAAAGATTGGTTTCTCCTCTTATCAGAAATGCACTGCCGCAATCCGAATGCTTGCATACGGAGTGCCCGATGATTTCATTGATGAGTAGGTCCGTATGAGCGAGTCTACATGCATAGAGTCCCTGTATAAGTTCTACAAGGCTGTTATTGCCGTGTTTGGCCCTGCGTACTTGAGAGAGCTGATTTCTGAAGATACAACCCGTTTGTTGGCGATGAATGCCAGCAGGGGCTTCCCAGGGATGCTTGACAGCATAGACTGTATGCACTGGGAGTGGAAGAACTGCCCTTCTGCTTGGCAAGGGCAATATAAGGGCCATGTCAGGGCTTGCACTGTCATACTTGAGGCCGTGGCGTCTCAAGATCTCTGGATCTGGCACTCTTTCTTTGGCATGGCAGGATCACACAATGATATCAACGTGCTTCAGCGCTCGCTGGTGTTTGCTAGGCTTGCCGAAGGCAACAACCCACCGGTGAACTTTACTGTCAACGGCCACAACTACGACAAAGGATACTACCTGGGTGACGGTATCTATCTTCAGTGGACCGCTGTTGTCAAAACAATCCCCAACCCTATCGGAGAGAAGAGGAAAAGATTTTCCCAAGAGCAAGAGAGTGCTAGGAAGGATGTCGAGCGTGCCTTTGGTGTTTTGCAATCCCGATGGGGCATCGTTCGGTATCCTGCTAATACCTGGAGCACACAGAAACTGTGGGAGGTGATGACTGCTTGTGTGATCATGCACAATATGATCGTAGAAGATGAACGCCCGGAACGTCTGTACAATCAAGGGTTTCAGTTTCAGGGTGAGAATGTTGTGCCTGAGCATGGAGGAGCGGCAATGTTTGAACAGTTCACCCAATTCTATCATGACATGCGTGATTGGGAAACTCACGTGCAACTTCAAAATGATTTGGTTGAGCATATGTGAGCTCATGTTGGCAACCAATAGATGTATCTTCTTTATTCGGCTTGCAAAACTATGTGAGACATTTTTACTTGTATTCGGCTTGTAAAACTATGCTATTTTATTCGGTTGAAACTATGTTATTTGACTATATGTTTGAATGCAAAAGCAATGCAAAAATGAGCTATTTGTTGAAATAGGGCGGCCAGGCGACCGCACCGGCAGATATGGGTCGACGCGTTGGGCGTACTGCCGACCCAAATCTAAAACAGAGTGGACGCCGGGTGGGCGGCCGATCCAAACAGACAAAAGGCGGATAAAATCACCGTCCATTTGGATCGGCCCGTTAGAGTTGCTCTAAAGCACAAAGAGCTATATCAGCTATATATGTAGATAACCCACACAGGCTGACAGGCTCCAAATTCCATCGTCTTGGGAGTCTACAAGCCGGATCCCCAAAAGGATGGTTAACAATGCAACAAGTCTCAAAATAAATAGCTAGGGAGGAGACAAAAAACAGATGAAATCTTCCAAGCAAAATCACCCAATCATGTAGCCATTTTATTATGAGATTCTTTTTCTTTTTGAATCATTTGATCATGAGATTCACAGGATTAATTACCTAGTTATTATAAAAGATGACACTATTTCACAATTCCAAATAGTCCAAAATATAGCAGAAACCCCAACAACCACTAAATTTCTTTTGTTTTTATTAAACATCCCCATCCCGACATTAAACATTTCTTGAACATTATCTGGAACGCTATGTAAATCAAAAACACATTTCATTATATTTCAGAGTAGTTGCACGATAGAACATTGAAAGAACAAATGGTTAATAGATTCATCCTTACCACAAAAAGGACATTTTCAATCACCAACCCATCCCCTTCTAGTCAGATTATGCAATTTGATCGATATAACTCAGATCATCTAAGTTTGATTTAAAGGAAGCGCAAAAGTGCCCCGCCACATAGCCGACAGCGAAAAAATCCCACATGGATTTCTTTACGGATAAAAAATATACGCCAAAGAGCGTCGGGAGGTGGTGCTTGTGGGCCCCACGCTGCCAAGGGGTGGCCGCATGGCCAGGCCGTTTGGGCCCCACAGGACCCTGACCCCATCTTCTATTGGGTCCTTGATGACCCACAAGTGTAGGGGTG
>NC_041387.1:607778848-607794484 GCF_002162155.2 Triticum dicoccoides | reverse complement strand
TATATATATATATATATATATATATATATATATATATATATATATATATATATATATATATATATATATATATATATATATATATATATATATATATATAAGTCTAACAATTGAGTTGTCAATTTAACCACACCTCAGAAGTCACTTCCTTGCAGCAATTTTTTAGTAGCACAATAATATGATAGCAGTGGAAACAATAGTAGAAGTAGTAACAGTAGCAGTTTTATAGAAAGTGTAACAACATCAGTAATAGTAACTTGAGTAAAGATAATATCATAAAATCATAGGCATGGAGTAGCGATGGATATTTGAATGAATTCATTATGCAATAGTCACTACCTAGAGCGATAGACAATAGCACCAATTCATCAATCATATGTAGGCATGTATTCTGTATATAGTCATACGTGCTTCCGGTAAGAACGTCCATGACATCTTGTCCGACCCTCAACAGGGTCCTAATAGAAACTAAGGGTAATTAAGGCACTCCTTTTAACAGAGAACCATAATAAAAACATTAGCAAATACTGAATACATGAACTCCTCAAATTACAGTCTTTCCGGGGAGTATCCCAATTATTGTCATTTTGGGGTCTATGAATCAGAACAATAATAGATGCATATAACTTGTAGATAGGATTGAGAACTCAAAAATATTCACGAAAACATAATAGGTTCAGATTTGAAATCATGACACTCATGTTGGAAATATGCCCTAGAGATAATAATAAAAGGATTATTATTATATTTCCTTGTTCATCATAATTGTCTTTTATTCATGCTATAATTGTATTATCCGGAAATCGTAATACACGTGTGAATACATAGACCACAATACGTCCCTAGTAAGCCTCTAGTTGACTAGCTCGTTGGTCAACAGATAGTCATGGTTTCCTGACTATGGACATTAGATGTCATTGACAATGGGATCACGTCATTAGGAGAATGACGTGATGGACAAGACCCAATCCTAAGCATAGCACAAGATCGTGTAGTTCGTTTTGCTAGAGCTTTTCCAATGTCAAGTATCTTTTCCTTAGACCATGAGATCATGTAACTCCCGAATACCGTAGGAGTGCTTTGGTTGTACCAAACGTCACAACGTAAGTGGGTGACTATAAAGGTGCACTACAGGTATCTCTGAAAGTGTTTGTTGGGTTGACACGGATCGAGACTGGGATTTGTCACTCCGTATGACGGAGAGGTATCACTGGGCCCACTCGGTAGTGCATCATCATTATGAGCTCAAAGTGACCAAGTGTCTGGTCACGGGATCATGCATTACGGTACGAGTAAAGTGACTTGCCGGTAATGAGACTGAACGAGGTATTGGGATACCGACGATCGAGTCTCGGGCAAGTAACGTACCGATTGACAAAGGGAATAGTATACGGGGTTGATTGAATCCTCGACATCGTGGTTCATCCGATGACATCATCGAGGAGCATGTGGGAGCCAACATGGGTATCCAGATCCCGATGTTGGTTATTGACCGGAGAGCCGTCTCGGTCATGTTTGCATGCCTCCCGAACCCGTAGGGTCTACACACTTAAGGTTCGGTGACGCTAGGGTTATTAGGAAGACTTGTATGTGATTACCGAATGTTGTTCGGAGTCCCGGATGAGATCCCGGACGTCACGAGGAGTTCCGGAAGGGTCCGGAGGTAAAGATTTATATATGGGAAGTTGTCATGCGGACACCGAAAAGTTTTGGGGGCATATCGGTATTGTACAGGGGCCACCGGAAGGGTTCCGGGGGTCCACCGGGAGGGGCCACCCCTCTCGGAGGGCCCCATGGGCCGCATGGGGCAGGGAACCAGCCCCTGGAGGGCTGGGCGCCCCCCCTTGGGCCCATGCGCCTAGGGTTGGGGAGGGGGAACCCTAAAGGGGGCGCACCCCCTTTGCTTGGGGGGCAAGCCCCCTCCCTGGCCGCCGCCCCCCCTCCAGATCTCATCTAGAGGGGGCCGGCCCCCTTCCCCCTTCCCCTATAAATAGAGGGGCGAGGGGAGGGCTGAACACCTGATCCAAGGCGCAGCCCCTCCCCTCCCCAACACCTCTCCTCCTCTGTTAAGCGCTTGGCGAAGCCCTGCCGGAGTACTGCCTCTCCACCAACACCACGCCGTCGTGCTGCTGCTGGAGCCTTCTTCCTCAAGCTCTCCTTCCCCCTTGCTGGATCAAGAAGGAGGATACGTCATCCGTTTCGTACGTGTGTTGAACGCGGAGGTGCTGTCCGTTCAGCACTTGGTCATCGGTGATTTGGATCACGCGAGTACGACTCCATCATCCCCGTTCCCTTGAACGCTTCCGCGCGCGATCTACAAAGTGGTATGTAGATGCAATCTCTCTCCCATGACTCGTTGCTTAGATGAACTCATAGATGGATCTTGGTGAAACCGTAGGAAATTTTTTAATTTTCTGCATCGTTCCGCAACAGTGGCATCATGAGCTAGGTCTATGTGTAGTTCTCTATTGCACGAGTAGAACACAATTTTGTTGTGGGCGTAGATCTTGTCAACTTGCTTGCCGCTACTAGTCTTTTCTTGCTTCAGCGGTATTGTGGGATGAAGCGGCCTGGACCGACCTTACACGTACGCTTACGTGAGACAGGTTTCACCGACTGACATGCACTAGTTGCATAAGGTGGCTAGCGGGTGTCTGTCTCTCCTACTTTAGTTGGAGCGGATTAGATGAAAAGGGTCCTTATGAAGGGTAAATAGAAGTTGACAAAATCACGTTGTGGTTATTCGTAGGTAAGAAAACGTTCTTGCTAGAACCCAATTGCAGCCACATAAAAGATGCAACAACAATTAGAGGACGTCTAACTTGTTTTGCAGCAATTGTCATGTGATGTGATATGGCCAGAAGTTGTGATGAATGATGAATGATATATTGTGATGTATGAGATCATGTTCTTGTAATAGGAATCATGACTTGCATGTCGATGAGTATGACAACCGGCAGGAGCCATAGGAATTGTCTTTATTTTTGTATGACCTGCGTGTCATTGAAGAACGCCATGTAAATTACTTTACTTTATTGCTAAACGCGTTAGCCATAGAAGTAGAAGTAGTCGTTGGCGTGACAACTTCATGAAGACACGATGATGGAGATCATGATGATGGAGATCATGGTGTCATGCCGGTGACGAAGATGATCATGGAGCCCCGAAGATGGAGATCGAAGGAGCTATATGATATTGGCTATATCATGTCACTACTTTATATAATTGCATGTGATGTTTATTATGTTTATGCATCTTGTTTACTTAGAACGGCGGTAGTAAATAAGATGATCCCTTATAATAATTTCAAGAAAGTGTTCCCCCCAATTGTGCACCGTTGCTAAAGTTCGTCGTTTCGAAGCACCACGTGATGATCTGGAGTGATAGATCCTTACGTTCACATACAATGGGTGTAAGACAGATTTACACATGCAGAACACTTAGGGTTAACTTGACGAGCCTAGCATGTACAGACATGGCCTCAGAACACAGAGACCGAAAGGTCGAACATGAGTCATATGGAAGATACGATCAACATGGAGATGTTCACCGATGATGACTAGTCCGTCTCACGTGATGATCGGACATGGCCTAGTCGACTCGGATCGTGTAACACTTGGATGACTAGAGGGATGTCTAATCTGAGTGGGACTTCATTAAATAATTTGATTAGATGAACTTAATTATCATGAACTTAGTCTAAAAACTTTTGCAAAATATGTCTTGTAGATCAAATGGCCAACGCTCATGTCAACATGAACTTCAACGCGTTCCTAGAGAAAACCAAGCTGAAAGATGATGGCAGCAACTATTCGGACTGGGTCCGGAACCTGAGGATCATCCTCATAGCAGCCAAGAAAGATTATGTCCTAGAAGCACCGCTAGGTGAAGCACCCATCCCAGAGAACCAAGACATTATGAATGCTTGGCAATCACGTGCTGATGATTACTCCCTCGTTCAGTGCGGCATGCTTTACAGCTTAGAACCGGGGCTCCAAAAGCGTTTTGAGAAGCACGGAGCATATGAGATGTTCGAGGAGCTGAAAATGGTTTTCCAAGCTCATGCCCGGGTCGAGAGATATGAAGTCTCCGACAAGTTCTATAGTTGTAAGATGGAGGAAAACAGTTCTGTGAGTGAGCACATACTCAAAATGTCTGGGTTGCACAACCGCCTGTCCCAGCTGGAGATCAACCTCTCGGACGAGGCGGTCATTGACAGAATCCTTCAGTCGCTCCCACCGAGCTACAAGAGCTTTGTGTTGAACTACAATATGCAAGGGATGGTGAAGACCATTCCTGAAGTATTCTTAATGCTGAAGTCAGCACAGGTTGAAATCAAGAAAGAACATCAAGTGTTGATGGTCAATAAGACCACTAAGTTCAAGAAGGGCAAGGGTAAGAAGAACTTCAAGAAGGACGACAAAGATGTTGCCGCGCCCGGTAAGCCAGTTGCCGGGAAGAAGTCAAAGAATGGACCCAAGCCTGAGACTGAGTGCTTTTATTGCAAGGGGAAGGGTCACTGGAAGCGGAACTGGCCCCAAATACTTAGTGGACAAGAAGGCCGGCAACACTAAAGGTATATTTGATATACATGTAATTGATGTGTACCTTACCAGTACTCGTAGTAACTCCTGGGTATTTGATACCGGTGCCGTTGCTCACATTTGTAACTCACAACAGGAGCTGCGGAATAAGCGGAGACTGGCGAAGGACGAGGTGATGATGCGCGTCGGGAATGGTTCCAAGGTCGATGTGATCGCCGTCGGCACGCTACCTCTACATTTACCTACGGGATTAGTTTTAAACCTCAATAATTGTTATTTAGTGCCAAGTTTGAGCATGAACATTGTATCTGGATCTCGTTTGATACGAGATGGCTACTCATTTAAATCCGAGAATAATGGTTGTTCTATTTATACGAGAGATATGGTTTATGGTCATGCCCCGATGGTCAATGGTTTATTCTTAATGAATCTCGAACGTAATGTTACACATATTCATAGCGTGAATACCAAAAGATGTAAAGTTGATAACGATAGTCCCACATACTTGTGGCACTGCCGCCTTGGTCACATTGGTGTCAAGCGCATGAAGAAGCTCCATGCTGATGGACTTTCAGAGTCTCTCGATTATGAATCATTTGACACATGCGAACCATGCCTCATGGGCAAAATGACCAAGACTCCGTTCTCCGGAACAATGGAGCGAGCAACCAACTTGTTGGAAATCATACATACCGATGTGTGCGGTCCAATGAGCGTTGAGGCTCGCGGAGGATATCGTTATGTTCTCACTCTCACTGATGACTTGAGTAGATATGGGTATATCTACTTGATGAAACACAAGTCTGAAACCTTTGAAAAGTTCGAATTTCAGAATGAAGTAGAGAATCAACGTGACCGAAAGATAAAATTCTTACGATCGGATCTGGAGGAGAATATTTAAGTCACGAATTTGGTACACACTTAAGAAAATGTGGAATCGTTTCACAACTCACGCCGCCTGGAACACCTCAGCGTAACGGTGTGTCCGAACATCGTAATCACACTCTATTGGATATGGTGTGATCTATGATGTCTCTTACCGATTTACCGCTATCATTTTGGGGATATGCTCTAGAGACAGCTACATTCACTTTAAATAGGCACCGTCTAAATCCGTTGAGATGACACCGTATGAATTATGGTTGGGAAGAAACCTAAGCTGTCGTTTCTAAAAGTTTGGGGATGTGATGCTTATGTCAAGAAACTTCAACCTGAAAAGCTCGAACCCAAGTCGGAAAAATGCGTCTTCATAGGATATCCCAAAGAAACCATTGGCTATACCTTCTACCTTAGATCCGAAGGCAAGATCTTTGTTGCCAAGAACGGATCCTTTCTGGAAAAAGAGTTTCTCTCAAAAGGAGTAAGTGGGAGGAAAGTAGAACTCGATGAAGTACTACCTCTTGAACTGGAAAGTAGTGCAGCTCAGGAAAACGTTCCTGTGGTGCCTACACCGACTGGAGAGGAAATTAATGATGATGATCAAGGTACTTCTGATCAAGTTGCTACTGAACTTCGTAGGTCCACAAGGACACGTTCCACACCAGAGTGGTATGGCAACCCTGTCCTGGAAATCATGTTGTTAGACAACGGTGAACCTTCGAACTATGAAGAAGCGATGGCGGGCCCAGATTCCAACAAATGGCTAGAAGCCATGAAATCCGAGGTAGAATCCATGTATGAAAACAAAGTATGGACTTTGACTGACTTGCCCGATGATCGGCGAGCGATAGAAAACAAATGGATCTTTAAGAAGAAGACGGACGCGGATGGTAATGTCACCATCTATAAAGCTTGACTTGTCGCTAAGGGTTATCGGCAAGTTCAAGGGATTGACTACGATGAGACTTTCTCTCCCGTAGCGAAGCTTAAGTCCGTCCGAATCATGTTAGCAATTGCCGCATACTATGATTATGAGATATGGTAGATGGACGTCAAAACGGCATTCCTTAACGGCTATCTTAAGGAAGAGTTGTATATGATGCAGCCGAAAGGTTTTGTCGATCCTAAGAATGCTAACAAAGTGTGCAAGCTCCAGCGATCCATTTATGGGCTGGTGCAAGCATCTCGGAGTTGGAACATTCGCTTTGATGAGATGATCAAAGCGTTTGGGTTTATGCAGACTTATGGAGAAGCCTGCGTTTACAAGAAAGTGAGTGGGAGCTCTGTAGCATTTCTCATATTATATTTAGATGACATACTTTTGATGGGAAATGATATAGAATTCTTGGGCAGCATTAAGGCCTACTTGAATAAGTGTTTTTCAATGAAGGACCTTGGAGAAGCTGCATATATATTAGGCATCAAGATCTATAGGGATAGATCGAGACGCCTCATAGGTCTTTCAGAAAGCACATACCTTGATAAGATTTTGAAGAAGTTCAAAATGGATCAGTCCAAGAAAGGGTTCTTGCGTGTATTGCAAGGTGTGAGATTGAGCTCGGCTCAATGCCCGACCACGTCAAAAGATAAAGAAGAGATGAGTGTCATCCCCTATGCCTCAGCCATAGGATCTATTATGTATGCCATGCTGTGTACCAGACCTGATGTAAACCTTGCCGTAAGTTTGGTAGGAAGGTACCAAAGTAATCCCGGCAAGGAACACTGGACAACGGTCAAGAATATCCTGAAGTACCTGAAAAGGACAAAGGACATGTTTCTCGTTTATGGAGGTGACGAAGAGCTCGTCGTAAAGGGTTACGTCGACGCTAGCTTCGACACAGATCTGGATGACTCTAAGTCACAAACCGGATACGTGTATATGTTGAATGGTGGAGCAGTAAGCTGGTGCAGCTGCAAGCAGAGCGTCGTGGCGGGGTCTACATGTGAAGCGGAGTACATGGCAGCCTCGGAGGCAGCGCATGAAGCAATATGGGTGAAGGAGTTCATCACTGACCTAGGAGTCATACCCAATGCGTCGGGGCTGATCAAACTCTTCTGTGACAACACTGGAGCTATTGCCCTTGCCAAGGAGCCCGGGTTTCACAACAAGACCAGGCACATCAAGCGTTGCTTCAACTCCATCCGTGAAAATGTTCAAGATGGAGACATAGAAATTTGCAAAGTGCATACGGATCTGAATGTTGCAGATCCGTTGACTAAACCTCTTCCGCGAGCAAAACATGATCAGCACCAGAACTCTATGGGTGTTCGATTCATCACAATGTAACTAGATTATTGACTCTAGTGCAAGTGGGAGACTGTTGGAAATATGCCCTAGAGGCAATAATAAAAGGATTATTATTTTATTTCCTTGTTCATGATAATTGTCTTTTATTCATGCTATAATTGTATTATCCAGAAATCGTAATACACGTGTGTATACATAGACCACAATACGTCCCTAGTAAGCCTCTAGTTGACTAGCTCGTTGGTCAACAGATAGTCATGGTTTCCTGACTATGGACATTAGATGTCATTGACAACGGGATCACGTCATTAGGAGAATGACATGATGGACAAGACCCAATCCTAAGCATAGCACAAGATCGTGTAGTTCGTTTTGCTAGAGCTTTTCCAATGTCAAGTATCTTTTGTTGGGGAACGTAGTAATTTCAAAATTTTCCTACGCACACGCAAGATCATGGTGATGGCATAGCAACGAGAGGGGAGAGTGTTGTCCATGTACCCTCGTAGACCGTAAGCATAAGCGTTAGCACAACGGAGTTGATGTAGTCGTACGTCTTCACGATCCGACCGATCCAAGCACCGAACATACGGCACCTCCGAGTTCAGCACACGTTCAGCTCGATGATGATCCCCAGGCTCCGATCCAGCAAAGCTTCGGGGATGAGTTCCGTCAGCATGACGGCATGGTGATGATGATGATGTTCTACCGGCGCAGGGCTTCGCCTAAACTCCGCGACGATATGACCGAGGTGGAATATGGTGGAGGGGGCACCGCACACGGCTAAGGAACGATCCGTAGATCAACTTGTGTGTCTATGGGGTGCCCCCGGCCCCCGTATATAAAGGAGGGAGGGGGGAGGCCGGCCGGCCCTTGTAGGCGCGCCAAGAGGAGGAGTCCTCCTCCTAGTAGGAGTAGGACTCCTCCTTTCCTACTCCTACTAGGAGGGGAAAGGAAGGGGGAGAGGGGGGAAGGAAAGAGGGGGGAGCCGCCCCCTCCTAGTCCAATTTGGACCAGAGGGAAAGGGGGCGCGTGGCCCTCCCTGGCCGCCCCTCTCTCTTCCCACCATGGCCCATGTGGCCCATTAACTCTCCGGGGGGGGGGTTCCGGTAACCCTCCGGCACTCCGGTTTTCTCCGAAATCACCCGGAACACTTCCGGTGTCCGAATATAGTCGTCCAATATATCAATCTTTATGTCTCGACCATTTCGAGACTCCTCTTCATGTCCGTGATCACATCCGGGACTCCGAACAAACTTCTGTACATCAAAACTTATAAACTCATAATAAAACTATCATCGTAACTTTAAGCGTGCGGACCCTACGGGTTCGAGAACTATGTAGACATGACCTAGAACTATTCTCGGTCAATAACCAATAGCGGAACCTGGATGCCCATATTGGTTCCTACATATTCTATGAAGATCTTTATCGGTCAAACCGCATAACAACATACGTTGTTCCCTTTGTCATCGGTATGTTACTTGCCCGAGATTTGATCGTCGGTATCCAATACCTAGTTCAATCTCGTTACCGGCAAGTCTCTTTACTCGTTACGTAATGCATCATCCCGCAACTAACTCATTAGTCACATTGCTTGCAAGGCTTATAGTGATGTGCATTACCGAGAGGGCCCAGAGATACCTCTCCGACAATCGGAGTGACAAAACCTAATCTCGAAATACGCCAACCCAACATGTACCTTTGGAGACACCTGCAGTACTCCTTTATAATCACCCAGTTACGTTGTGACGTTTGGTAGTACCCAAAGTGTTCCTCCGGTAAACGGGAGTTGCATAATCTCATAGTTACAGGAACATGTATAAGTCATGAAGAAAGCAATAGCAACATACTAAACGATCAAGTGCTAGGCTAACGGAATGGGTCATGTCAATCACATCATTCTCCTAATGATGTGATCCCGTTAATCAAATGACAACTCTTTTGTCCATGGCTAGGAAACATAACCATCTTTGATAAACGAGCTAGTCAAGTAGAGGCATACTAGTGACATTATGTTTGTCTATGTATTCACACATGTATTATGTTTCCGGTTAATACAATTCTAGCATGAATAATAAACATTTACCATGATATAAGGAAATAAATAATAACTTTATTATTGCCTCTAGGGCATATTTCCTTCAGTCTCCCACTTGCACTAGAGTCAATAATCTAGTTCACATCATCATGTGTTTCAACACCAATAGTTCACATCGTCATGTGACCAACACCCAAAGGGTTTACTAGAGTCAATAATCTAGTTCACATCGCTATGTGATTAACACCCAAAGAGTACTAAGGTATGATCATGTTTTGCTCGTGAGAGAAGCTTAGTCAACGGGTCTGTCATATTCAGAGCCGTATGTATTTTGCAAATATTCTATGTCCACAATGCTCTGCATGGAGCTACTATAGCTAATTGCTCCCACTTTCAATATGTATCCAGATTGAGACTTAGAGTCATCTGGATTGGTGTAAAAGCTTGCATCATTGTAACTTTTACGACGGGCTCTTTTATCACCTCCATAATCGAGAAACATCTCCTTAGTCCTCACTAAGGATATTCTTGACCCATGTCCAGTGATTTACTTATTAGATCAAAATTGTATTCCTTTGCCAAACACAGAGCAAGGTATACAATAGGTCTGGTTCACAGCATAACATACTTTATAGAACCTATGACTGAGGCATAGGGAATGACTTTTCATTCTCTTTCTATTTTCTGCAATGGTCGGGTCTTGAGTCTTACTCAACTTCACACCTTGTAACACAGGCAAGAACTCCTTCTTTGACTGTTCCATTTTGAACTATTTCAAAAATTTATCAAGGTATGTATTCATTGAAAAATCTTATCAAGCGTCTTGATCTATCTATATAGATCTTGATGCTCAATGTGTAAGCAGCTTCACTGAGGTCTTTCTTTGAAAAACTCTTATTCAAGTATCCTTTCATGCTTTGCAGAATAATTCTACATTATTTCCGATCAACAATATGTCATTCACATATACTTATCAGAAATGTTGTAGTGCTCCCACTCACTTTCTTGTAAATACAGGCTTCACCGTCAGTCTGTACAAAACTATATGCTTTGATCAACTTATCAAAGCGTATATTCCAACTCTGAGATGCTTGCACCAGTCCATAGATGGATCGCTGGAGCTTGCACACTTTGTTAACACCTTCAGGATTGACAAAACCTTCTGGTTGCATCATATACAACTCTTCTTTAAGAAAACCATTAAGGAATGAAGTTTTGACATCCATTTGCCAGATTTCATAAATTGTGGCAATTGCTAACATGATTCGGACAGACTTAAGCATCGCTATAGTTGAGAAAATCTCATTGTAGTCAACACCTTGAACTTGTCAAAAACCTTTTTGCGACAAGTCGAGCTTTGTAGATAGTAACACTACTATCAGCATCTGTCTTCCTCTTGAAGATCCATTTATACAATATGGCTTGCCGATCGTCGGGCAACTCCACCAAAGTCCACACTTTGTTCTCATACATGGATCCCATCTCAGATTTCATGGCCTCAAGCCATTTCGCGGAATCTGGGCTCATCATCGCTTCCTCATAGTTCGTAGGTTCATCATGGTCTAGTAACATGACTTCTAGAATAGGATTACCGTACCACTTTGGTGCGGATCTTATTCTGGAAGACCTACGAGGTTCGGTAGTAACTTGATCTGAAGCATCATGATCATCATCATTAGCTTCCTCACTAATTGGTCTAGGAATCACAGGAACTGATTTTTGTGAAGAACTACATTCCAATTCGGGAGAAGGTACAATTACCTTATCAAGCACTACTTTTCTCCCACTCACTTCTTTCGAGAGAAACTCCTTCTCTAGAAAGGATCCATTCTTAGCAACGAATAATCTTGCCTCCGGATCTGTGATAGAAGGTGTACCCAATAGTTACCTCTGGGTATTCTATGAAGACACACTTCTCCGATTTGGGTTCGAGCTTATCAGGTGAAAACTTTTTCACATAAGTATCGCAGCCCCAAACTTTATGAAACGACAACTTTGGTTCCTTGCCAAACCATAGTTCATAAGGCGTCGTCTCAACAGATTTTGATGGTGCCCTATTTAAAGTGAATGCAATTGTCTCTAATGCATAACCCCAAAACGATAGTAGTAAATCGGTAAGATACATCATAGATCGCACCATATCCAATAAAGTGCGGTTATGACGTTCGGACACACCATTACGCTGTGGTGTTCCAGGTGGCATGAGTTTGTGAAACTATTCCACATTGTTTTAATTGAAGACCAAACTCGTAACTCAAATATTCTCCTCTACGATCTGATCGTAGAAACTTTATTTTCTTGTTACGATGATTCTCCACTTGAAGGGGAGCCTTGGCGCAGTGGTAAAGCTGCTGCCTTGTGACCATGAGGTCACGGGTTCAAGTCCTGGAAACAGCCTCTTACAGAAATGTAGGGAAAGGCTGCGTACAATAGACCCAAAGTGGTCGGACCCTTCCCCAGACCCTGCGCAAGCGGGAGCTGCATGCACTGGGGCTGCCCCTTTTTTTTGATGATTCTCCACTTCACTCTAAAATTCTTTGAACTTTTCAAATGTTTCAGACTTATGTTTCATCAAATAGATATACTCATATCTGCTCAAATCATCTTGTGAAGGTCAGAAAATAACGATACCTACCACGAGCATCAACACTCATTGGACCGCATACATCGGTATGTATTATTTCCAACAAGTCAGTATCTCGTTCCATTGTTCCGAACAATGGAGTTTCAGTCATCTTGCCCAAAAGGCATGGTTCGCAAGCATCAAATGATTCATAATCAAGTGATTCCAAAAATCCATCAGCATGGAGTTTCTTCATGCGCTTTACACCGATATGACCCAAACGGCAGTGCCACAAATAAGTTGCACTATCATTATTAACTTTGCATCTTTTGGCATCAATATTATGAATATGTGTATCACTACGATCGAGATCCAACAAACTATTTTCATTGGGTGTATGACCATTGAAGGTTTTATTCATTTAAACAGAACAACAATTATTCTCTGATTTTAAATGAATAACTGTATTGCAATAAACATGATCAAATCATATTCATGCTTAACGCAAAACGCCAAATAACATTTATTTAGGTTTAACACTAATCCCAAAAGTATAGGGAGTGTGCGATGATGATCATATCAATCTTGGAACTACTTCCAACACTCATTGTCACTTCCCCTTCAACTAGTCTCTGTTTATTCTGTAACTCCTTTTTCAAGTTACTAATCTTAGTAACCGAACAAGTATCAAATACCCAGGGGCTACTATAAACACTAGTAAGGCACACATCAATCACCTGTATATCAAATATACCCTTGTTCACTTTGCCATCCTTCTTATCCACCAAATATTTGGAGTAGTTCCACTTCCAGTGACCATTTCCTTTGCAGTAGAAGCACTCAGTTTCAGGCTTAGGTCCAGCTTTGGGCTTCTTCACGGGAGTGACAACTTGCTTGCCATTCTGCTTGAAGTTTCCCTTTCTTTCCCTTTGCCCTTTTCTTGAAACTAGTGATCTTGTCAACCATCAACACTTGATGCTCTTTCTTGATTTCTACCTTCGTTGATTTCAACATCAGGAAGAGCTCGGGAATCGTTTTCGTCATCCCTTGCATACTATAGTTCATCACGAAGTTCTAGTAACTTAGTGATGGTGACTAGAGAATTCTGTCAATCACTATCTTATCTGGAAGATTAACTCCCACTTGATTCAAGTGATTGAAGTACCCAGACAATCTGAACACATGCTCACTAGTTGAGAGATTCTCCTCCATCTTTTAGCTATAGAACTTGTTGGAGACTTCATATCTCTCAACTCGGGTATTTGCTTGAAATATTAACTTCAATTCCTGGAACATCTCATATGGTCCATGATGTTCAAAACATCTTTGAAGTCCCGATTCTAAGCCGTTAAGCATGGTGCCCTAAACTATCAACTAGTCATCATATTGAGCTAGCCAAATGTTCATAACGTCTGCGTCTGCTCTTGCAATAGGTCTGTCACCTAGCGGTGCATTAAGGACATAATTCTTCTGTGCAGCAATGAGGATAAAGCTCAGATAACGGATCCAATCCGCATCATTGCTACTAACATCTTTCAACACAATTTTCTCTAGGAACATATCAAAATAAACATATGAAAGCAACAACGCAAGCTATTGATCTACAACATAATTTGCAAAATACTACCAGGACTAAGTTCATGATAAATTTAAGTTCTCCCACTTAGACAGACATCTCTCGAGTCATCTAAGTGATCACGTGATCCAAATCAACTAAACCATAACCGATCATCACGTGAGATGGAGTAGTTTTCAATGGTGAACATCACTATGTTGATCATATCTACTATATGATTCACGCTCGACCTTTCGGTCTCCGTGTTCCGAGGCCATATCTGCATATGCTAGGCTCGTCAAGTTTAACCTGAGTATTCTGCGTGTGCAAAACTGGCTTGCACCCGTTGTAGATGGACGTAGAGCTTATCACACCCGATCATCACGTGGTGTCTGGGCACGACGAACTTTGGCAACGGTGCATACTCAAGGAGAACACTTCTTGATAATTAGTGAGAGATCATCTTAAAATGCTACCGTCAAACAAAACAGAATAAGATGTATAACAGATAAACATCATATGCAATCAAAATATGTGACATGATATGGCCATGATCATCTTGCGCCTTTGATCTCCATCTCCAAAGTACTGTCATGATCTCTATCGTTACCGGCACGACACCATGATCTTCATCATCTTGATCTATATCAATGTGTTGTCACATGGTCGTCTCGCCAAGTATTGCTCTTGCAACTATTGCTATCGCATAGCGATAAAGTAAAGCAATTATTTGGCACTTGCATCTTATGCAACAAAGAGACAACCATAGGGCTTCTGCCAGTTGCCGATAACTTCAACAAAACATGATCATCTCATACAACAACTTATATCTCATCACGTCTTGACCATATCACATCACAACATGCCCTGCAAAAACAAGTTAGACGTCCTCTACTTTGTTGTTGCAAATTTTACGTGGCTGCTACGGGCTGAGCAAGAACCGTTCTTACCTACGCATCAAAACCACAACGATAGTTCGTCAAGTTGGTGCTGTTTTAACCTTCGCAAGGACCGGACGTAGCCACACTCGGTTCAACTAAAGTGAGAGAGACAGACACCCGCCAGCCACCTTTAAGCACGAGTGCTCGTAACGGTGAAACCAGTCTCGCGTAAGCGTACGCGTAATGTCGGTCCGGGCCGCTTCATCTCACAATACCGCCGAACCAAAGTATGACATGCTGGTAAGCAGTATGACTTGTATCGCCCACAACTCACTTGTGTTCTACTCGTGCATATGACATCTACGCATAAAACCTAGGCTCGGATGCCACTGTTGGGGAACGTAGTAATTTCAAAATTTTCCTACGCACACACAAGATCATGGTGATGGCATAGCAACGAGAGGGAGAGTGTTGTCCACGTACACTCGTAGACCATAAGCGGAAGCGTTAGCACAACGCGGTTGATGTAGTCGTACGTCTTCACGATCCGACCGATCCAAGCACCGAACGTACAGCACCTCCGAGTTCAGCACACGTTCAGCTCAATGACGATCCCCGGGCTCCGATCCAGCAAAGCTTCGGGGATGAGTTCCGTCAGCACGACGGTGTGGTGATGATTATGATGTTCTACCGGCGTAGGGCTTCGCCTAAACTCCGCGACGATATGACCGAGGTGGAATATGGAGGAGGGGGGCACCGCACACGGCTAAGGAACGATCTGTAGATCAACTTGTGTGTCTATGGGGTGCCCCTGGCCCCCGTATATAAAGGAGGGAGGGGGGAGGCCGGCCGGCCCTTGTGGGCGCGCCAAGAGGAGGAGTCCTCCTCCTAGTAGGAGTAGGACTCCTCCTTTCCTACTCCTACTAGG
>NC_041387.1:607754204-607778585 GCF_002162155.2 Triticum dicoccoides | reverse complement strand
CCTCCGGCACTCCGGTTTTCTCCGAAATCACCCGGAACACTTCCGGTGTCCGAATATAGTCGTCCAATATATCAATCTTTATGTCTCGACCATTTCGAGACTCCTCGTCATGTCCGTGATCACATCTGGGACTCCGAACAAACTTCGGTACATCAAAACTTATAAACTCATAATAAAACTGTCATCGTAACTTTAAGCGTGCGGACCCTACGGGTTCGAGAACTATGTAGACATGACCTAGAACTATTCTCGCTCAATAACCAATAGCGGAACCTGGATGCCCATATTGGTTCCTACATATTCTATGAAGATCTTTATCGGTCAAACCGCATAACAACATACGTTGTTCCCTTTGTCATCGGTATGTTACTTGCCCGAGATTTGATCGTCGGTATCCAATACCTAGTTCAATATCGTTACCGGCAAGTCTCTTTACTCGTTACGTAATGCATCATCCCGCAACTAACTCATTAGTCACATTGCTTGCAAGGCTTATAGTGATGTGCATTACCGAGAGGGCCCAGAGACACCTCTCCGACAATCGGAGTGACAAAACCTAATCTCGAAATACGCCAACCCAACATGTACTTTGGAGACACCTGTAGTACTCCTTTATAATCACCCAGTTACGTTGTGACGTTTGGTAGTACCCAAAGTTTTCCTCCGGTAAACGGGAGTTGCATAATCTCATAGTTACAGGAACATGTATAAGTCATGAAGAAAGTAATAGCAACATACTAAACGATCAAGTGCTAGGCTAACGGAATGGGTCATGTCAATCACATCATTCTCCTAATGATGTGATCCCGTTAATCAAATGACAACTCTTTTGTCCATGGCTAGGAAACATAACCATCTTTGATAAATGAGCTAGTCAAGTAGAGGCATACTAGTGACATTATGTTTGTCTATGTATTCACACATGTATTATGTTTCCGGTTAATACAATTCTAGCATGAATAATAAACATTTACCATGATATAAGGAAATAAATAATAACTTTATTATTGCCTCTAGGGCATATTTCCTTCATCTTTTCCTTAGACCATGAGATCGTGTAACTCCCGGATACCGTAGGAGTGCTTTGGGTGTACCAAACGTCACAACGTAACTGGGTGACTATAAAGGTGCACTACAGGTATCTCCAAAAGTGTCTGTTGGGTTGACATGGATCGAGACTGGGATTTGTCACTCCGTATGACGGAGAGGTATTACTGGGCCCACTCGGTAGTGCATCATCATTATGAGCTCAAAGTGACCAAGTGTCTGGTCACGGGATCATGCATTACGGTACGAGTAAAGTGACTTGCCGGTAATGAGACTGAACGAGGTATTGGGATACCGACGATCGAGTCTCGGGCAAGTAACGTACCGATTGACAAAGGGAATAGTATACGGGGTTGATTGAATCCTCGACATCGTGGTTCATCCGGTGACATCATCGAGGAGCATGTGGGAGCCAACATGGGTATCCAGATCCCGCTGTTGGTTATTGACCGGAGAGCCGTCTCGGTCATGTCTGCATGCCTCCTGAACCCGTAGGGTCTACACACTTAAGGTTCGGTGACGCTAGGGTTATTAGGAAGACTTGTATGTGATTACCGAATGTTGTTTGGAGTCCCGGATGAGATCCCGGACATCACGAGGAGTTCCGGAAGGGTCCAGAGGTAAAGATTTATATATGGGAAGTTGTCATTGTTGGGGAACGTAGTAATTTCAAAAAATTCCTACGCACACGCAAGATCATGGTGATGACACAGAAACGAGAGGGGAGAGTGTTGTCCACGTACCCTCGTAGACCGTAAGCGGAAGCGTTAGCACAACGTGGTTGATGTAGTCGTACGTCTTAACGATCCGACCGATCCAAGCACCGAACGTACGGCACCTCCGAGTTCAGCACACGTTCAGCTCGATGACGATCCCCGGGCTCCGATCCAGCAAAGCTTCGGGGATGAGTTCCGTCAGCACGACGGCGTGGTGACGATGATGATGTTCTACCGGCGCAGGGCTTCGCCTAAACTCCACGACGATATGACCGAGGTGGAATATGGTGGAGGGGGGCACCGCACACGGCTAAGGAATGATCCATAGATCAGCTTGTGTGTCATGGGGTGCCCCCCCTGCCCCCGTATATAAAGGAGGGAGGGGGGGAGGCCGGCCAGCCCTTGTGGGCGCGCCAAGGAGGAGGAGTCCGAGTAGGACTCCCCCTTTCCTACTCCTACTAGGAGGGGAAAGGAAGAGGGAGAGGGGGGAAGGAAAGAGGGGGGGCGCCGCCCCCCCTGCTAGTCCAAGTCGGACCAGAGGGAGAGGGGGCGCGCGGCCCACCCTGGCCGCCCCTCTCCCTTCCAACCAAGGCCCATGTGGCCCATTAACTCTCCGGGGGGGGGTCCGGTAACCCTCCGGCACTCCGGTTTTCTCCGAAATCATCCGGAACACTTCCGGTGTCCGAATATAGTCGTCCAATATATCAATCTTTATGTCTCGACCATTTCGAGACTCCTCGTCATGTCTGTGATCACATCCGGGACTCCGAACAAACTTCGGTACATCAAAACTTATAAACTCATAATAAAACTGTCATCGTAACGTTAAGCGTGCGGACCCTACGGGTTCGAGAACTATGTAGACATGACCTAGAACTATTCTCGGTCAATAACCCATAGCGGAACCTGGATGCCCATATTGGTTCCTACATATTCTACGAAGATCTTTATCGGTCAAACCGCATGACAACATACGTTGTTCCCTTTGTCATCGGTATGTTACTTGCCCGAGATTCGATCGTCGGTATCCAATACCTAGTTCAATCTCGTTACCGGCAAGTCTCTTTACTCGTTCCGTAATGCATCATTCCATAACCAACTCATTTGGTCACATTGCTTGCAAGGCTTATAAAGATGTGCATTACCGAGAGGGCCCAGAGATACCTCTCCGACAATCGGAGTGACAAAACCTAATCTCGAAATACGCCAACTCAACATATACCTTCGGAGACACCTGTAGTACTCCTTTATAATCACCCAGTTACGTTGTGACGTTTGGTAGTACCCAAAGTGTTCCTCCGGTAAACGGGAGTTGCATATTTCTCATAGTTATAGGAACATGTATAAGTCATGAAGAAAGCAATAGCAATATACTAAACGATCAAGTGCTAGGCTAACGGAATGGGTCATGTCAATCACATCATTCTTCTAATGATGTGATCCCATTAATCAAATGACAACACATGTCTATGGTTAGGAAACATAACCATCTTTGATTAATGAGCTAGTCAAGTAGAGGCATACTAGTGACTATATGTTTGTCTATGTATTCACACATGTATCATGTTTCCGGTTAATACAATTCTAGCATGAATAATAAACATTTATCATGATATGAGGAAATAAATAATAACTTTATTCGCCTCTAGGGCATATTTCCTTCAGTCTCCCACTTGCACTAGAGTCAATAATCTAGATTACATAGTAATGATTCTAACACCCATGGAGTCTTGGTGCTGATCATGTTTTGCTCGTGAGAGTGGCTTAGTCAACGGGTCTGCAACATTCAGATCCGTATGTATCTTGCAAATCTCTATGTCTCCCACTTGGACTTGGTCCCGAATGGAATTGAAGCATCTCTTGATGTGCTTGGTCCTCTTGTGAAATCTGGATTCCTTTGCCAAGGCAATTGCACCAGTATTGTCACAGAAGATTTTCATTGGTCCCGATGCACTAGGTATGACACCTAGATCGGAAATGAACTCCTTCATCCAGACTCCTTCATTTGCTGCTTCCGAAGCAGCTATGTACTCCGCTTCACATGTAGATCCTGCCACGACGCTTTGTTTAGAACTGCACCAACTTACAGTCCACCGTTTAATAAAAACACGTATCCGGTTTGCGATTTAGAATCGTCCGGATTAGTGTCAAAGCTTGCATCGACGTAACCATTTACGACTAGCTCTTTGTCACCTCCATATACGAGAAACATATCCTTAGTCCTTTTCAGGTATTTCAGGATGTTCTTGACCGCTGTCCAGTGATCCATTCATGGATTACTTTGGTACCTTCCTGCCAAGCTTATTGCTAAGCATACGTCAGGTCTGGTACACAGCATTGCATACATGATAGAGCCTATGGCTGAAGCATAGGGAACATCTTTCATTTTCTCTCTATCTTCTGCTGTGATCGGGCATTGAGTTTGACTCAACTTCACACCTTGTAGTACGGGAAAGAACCCTTTCTTTGCCTGATCCATTTTGAACTTTTTCAAAATTTTATCAAGGTATGTGCTTTGTGAAAGTCCTATTAAGCATCTTGATCTATCTCTATAGATCTTGATGCCCAATATGTAAGCAGCTTCACTGAGGTCTTTCATTGAAAAACTTTTATTCAAGTATCCCTTTATGCTATCCAGAAATTCTACATCATTTCTAATTAATAGTATGTCATCTACATATAATATCAGAAATGCTACAGAGCTCCCACTCACTTTCTTGTTAATACAGGCTTCTCCAAAAGTCTGTATAAAACCATATGCTTTGATCACACTATCAAAGCATTTATTCCAACTCCGAGATGCTTGCACCAGTCCATAAATGGAACGCTGGAGCTTGCACACTTTGTTAGCACCTTTTGGATCTACAAAACCTTCTGGCTGCATCATATACAACTCTTCTTCCAGAAATCCATTCAAGAATGCAGTTTTGACATCCATTTGCCAAATTTCATAATTATGAAATGCAGCAATAGCTAACATGATTCGGACAGACTTAAGCATCGCTATGGGTGAGAAAGTCTCATCGTAGTCAACCCCTTGAACTTGTCGAAAACCTTTCGCAACAAGTCGAGCTTTATAGACAGTTATATTACCATCAGCGTCAGTCTTCTTCTTAAAGATCCATTTATTCTCAATGGCTTGTCGATCATCGGGCAAGTCAACCAAAGTCCATACTTTGTTTTCATGCATGGATCCCATCTCAGATTTCATGGCCTCTAGCCATTTTGCGGAATCTGGGCTCATCATCGCTTCCTCATAGTTCGTAGGTTCATCATGGTCAAGCAACATGACTTCCAGAATTGGATTACCGTACCACTCTGGTGCGGATCTTACTCTGGTAGACCTACGAGGTTCAGTAGAAACTTGATCTGAAGTTTCATGATCAATATCATTAGCTTCCTCACTAATTGGTGTAATTGTCACAGGAACCGGTTCTTGTGATGAACTACTTTCCAATAAGGGAGTAGATACAGTTATCTCATCAAGTTCTACTTTCCTCCCACTCACTTCTTTCGAGAGAAACTCCTTCTCTAGAAAGGATCCGATTTTAGCAACGAAAATCTTGCCCTCAGATCTGTGATAGAAGGTGTACCCAATAGTCTCTTTTGGGTATCCTATGAAGACACATTTCTCCAATTTGGGTTCGAGCTTATCTAGTTGAAGTTTCTTCACATAAGCATCGCAACCCCAAACTTTAAGAAACGACAACTTTGGTTTCTTGCCAAACCACAGTTCATAAGGCGTCGTCTTAACGGATTTTGATGGTGCCCTATTTAACGTGAATGCGGCCGTCTCTAAAGCATAACCCCAAAACGATAGCGGTAAATCAGTAAGAGACATCATAGATCGCACCATATCTAGTAAAGTACGATTACGACGTTCGGACACACCATTTCGTTGTGGTGTTCCGGGTGGCGTGAGTTGCGAAACTATTCCGTGTTGTTTCAAGTGTAGACCATACTCGTAACTCAAATATTCTCCTCCACGATTAGATCGTAGAAATTTTATTTTCCTGTTACGATGATTTTCTACTTCACTCTGAAATTCTTTGAACTTTTCAAATGTTTCAGACTTGTGTTTCATCAAGTAGATATACCCATATCTGCTAAAATCATCTGTGAAGGTGAGAAAATAACGATATCCGCCGCGAGCCTCAACATTCATTGGACCACAAACATCAGTATGTATGATTTCCAACAAATCAGTTGCTCGCTCCATAGTTCCGGAGAATGGCGTTTTAGTCATCTTGCCCATGAGGCACGGTTCGCAAGTACCAAGTGATTCATAATCAAGTGATTCCAAAATCCCATCATTATGGAGTTTCTTCATGCACTTTACACCGATATGACCTAAACGGCAGTGCCACAAATAAGTTGCACTATCATTATTAACTCTGCATCTTTTGGTTTCAACACTATGAATATGTGTATCACTACTATCGAGATTCAATAAAAATAGACCACTCTTCAAGGGTGCATGACCATAAAAGATATTACTCATATAAATAGAACAACCATTATTCTCTGATTTAAATGAATAACCGTCTCGCATCAACCAAGATCCAGATATAATGTTCATGCTTAACGCTGGCACCAAATAACAATTATTTAGGTCTAAAACTAATCCCGATGGTAGATGTAGAGGTAGCGTGCCGACCGCGATCACATCGACTTTGGAACCATTTCCCATGCGCATCGTCACTTCGTCCTTAGCCAATCTTCGCTTAATCCGTAGTCCCTGTTTCGAGTTGCAAATATTAGCAACAGAACCAGTATCAAATACACAGGTGCTACTGCGAGCATTAGTAAGGTACACATCAACAACATGTATATCACATATACCTTTGTTCACTTTGCCATCCTTCTTATCCGCCAAATACTTGGGGCAGTTCCGCTTCCAGTGTCCAGTCTGCTTGTAGTAGAAGCACTCAGTTTCAGGCTTAGGTCCAGACTTGGGTTTCTTCTCTTGAGCAGCAACTTGCTTGCTGTTCTTTTTGAAGTTCCCCTTCTTCTTCCCTTTGCCCTTTTTCTTGAAACTGGTGGTCTTGTTAACCATCAACACTTGATGCTCCTTCTTGATTTCTACCTCCGCGGCTTTTAGCATCGCGAAGAGCTCGGGAATAGTCTTGTTCATCCCTTGCATATTATAGTTCATCACGAAGCTCTTGTAGCTTGGTGGCAGTGATTGAAGAATTCTGTCAATGACACTATCATCTGGAAGATTAACTCCCAGTTGAATCAAGTGATTATTATACCCAAACATTTTGAGTATATGTTCATTGACAGAACTATTCTCTTCCATCTTGCAGCTATAGAACTTATTGGAGACTTCATATCTCTCAATCCGGGCATTTGCTTGAAATATTAACTTCAACTCCTGGAACATCTCATATGCTCCATGACGTTCAAAATGTCGTTGAAGACCTGGTTCTAAGCCGTAAAGCATGGCACACTGAACTATCGAGTAGTCATCAGCTTTGCTCTGCTAGACGTTCTTAACGTCGTCAGTTGCATCAGTAGAAGGCCTGGCACCCAGCGGTGCTTCCAGGACGTAACTTTTCTGTGCAGCAATGAGGATAATCCTCAGGTTACGGACCCAGTCCGTGTAATTGCTACCATCATCTTTCAACTTTGCTTTCTCAAGGAACGCATTAAAATTCAACGGAACAACAACACGAGCCATCTATCTACAAACAAACATAGACAAGCAAAATACTATCAGGTACTAAGTTCATGATAAATTTAAGTTCAATTAATCATATTACTAAAGAACTCCCACTTAGACAGACATCTCTCTAGTCGTCTAAGTGATCACGTGATCCAAATCAACTAAACCATGTCCGATCATCACGTGAGATGGAGTAGTTTCAATGGTGAACATCAATATGTTGATCATATCTACTATATGATTCACGCTCGACCTTTCGGTCTCCGTGTTCCGAGGCCATATCTGTATATGCTAGGCTCATCAAGTATGACCTGAGTATTCCGCGTGTGCAACTGTTTTGCACCCGTTCTATTTGAACGTAGAGCCTATCACACCCGATCATCATGTGGTGTCTCAGCACGAAGAACTTTCGCAACGGTGCATACTCAGGGAGAACACTTCTTGATTATTAGTGAGAGATCATCTTAAAATGCTACCGTCAATCAAGGCAAGATAAGATGCATAAAGGATAAGCATCACATGCAATCAATATAAGTGATATGATATGGCCATCATCATCTTGTGCTTGTGATCTCCATCTTCGAAGCACCGTCGTGATCACCATCGTCACCGGCGCGACACCTTGATCTCCATCATAGCATAGTTGTCGTTACGCCATCTATTGCTTCTACAACTATCGCTACTGCTTAGAGATAAAGTAAAGCAATTATAGGGCGTTTGCATTTCATACAATAAAGCGACAACCATATGGCTCCTGCCAGTTGCCGATAACTTCGGTTACAAAACATGATCATCTCATACAATATAATATAGCATCACGTCTTGACCATATCACATCACAACATGCCCTGCAAAAACAAGTTAGACGTCCTCTACTTTGTTGTTGCAAATTTTACGTGGCTGCTACGGGCTTTAGCAAGAACCGTTCTTACCTACGCATAAAAACCACAACGATAGTTCGTCAAGTTGGTGCTGTTTTTGTTGGGGAACGTAGCAGAAATTCAAAATTTTCCTACGTGTCACCAAGATCTATCTATGGAGAGACCAGCAACGAGTAGAAAGAGAGTGCATCTACATACCCTTGTAGATCGTTAAGCGGAAGCGTTCAAGTGAACGGGGTTGATGGAGTCGTACTCGTCGTGATTCAAATCACCGATGATCCTAGTGCCGAACGGACGGCACCTCCGCGTTCAACACACGTACAGCCCGGTGACGTCTCCCATGCCTTGATCCAGCAAGGAGAGAGGGAGAGGTTGAGGAAGACTCCATCCAACAGCAGCACAACGGCGTGGTGGTGGTGGAGGAGCATGGCAATCCAGCAGGGCTTCGCCAAGCACCATGGGAGAGGAGGAGTACTTGTGAGAGGGGGAGGGCTGCACCAGAACTTCGTCTATAGCTCCCATGCGCCTCCCCACTATATATAGGGGTGGAGGGGCTGGTTTCTTGCCCTCCAAGTCCATTGGGGCGTTGGCCAAGGTGGGAGCAAAGAAATCTCATTATTTCCTTCCCCACCGATTGTTATCCCCCCTTTTTAGGGATCTTGATCTTATCCCTTCGGGATATGATCTTATTCCTTCTAAGGGGGGATCTTGGTGCGCCTTGACCAGGGGTGTGGAGCCTTTCCCCCACTACCCACGTTCATGTGGGTCCCGCCATGCAGGTGGGCCCCACTCCGGAACCTTCTAGAACCTTCCCGGTACAATACCGAAAAATCCCGAACATTTTCCAGTGGCCAAAATAGGACTTCCCATATATAAATCTTTACCTCCGGACCATTCCGGAACTCCTCGTGACGTCCGGGATCTCATCCGGGACTCCGAACAACATTCGGTAACCACATACAAACTTCCTTTATAACCCTAGCGTCATCGAACCTTAAGTGTGTAGACCCTACGGGTTCGGGAGACATGTAGACATGACCGAGACGTTCTCCGGTCAATAACCAACAGCGGGATCTAGATACCCATGATGGCTCCCACATGTTCCACGATGATCTCATCGGATGAACCACGATGTCAAGGACTTAATCAATCCCGTATTCAATTCCCTTTGTCTATCGGTATGTTACTTGCCCGAGATTCGATCGTCGGTATCCAATACCTTGTTCAATCTCGTTACCGGCAAGTCACTTTACTCGTTCCGTAACACATCATCCCGTGATCAACTCCTTGGTCACATTGCGCATATGATGATGTCCTACCGAGTGGGCCCAGAGATACCTCTCCGTTTACACGGAGTGACAAATCCCAGTCTCAATCCGCATAAAACAATAGATACTTTCGGAGATACCTGTAGTGCACCTTTATAGTCACCCAGTTACGTTGTGATGTTTGATACACCCAAAGCACTCCTACGGTATCCAGGAGTTACACGCTCTCATGGTCGAAGGAAGAGATACTTGACATTGGCAAAGCTCTAGCAAATGAACTACACGATCTTTTGTGCTAGTCTTAGGATTGGGTCTTGTCCATCACATCATTCTCCTAATGATGTGATCCCGTTATCAACGACATCCAATGTCCATAGCCAGGAAACCATGACTATCTGTTGATCACAACGAGCTAGTCAACTAGAGGCTCACTAGGGACATATTGTGGTCTATGTATTCACACGTGTATTACGATTTCCGGATAATACAGTTATAGCATGAATAAAAGACAATTATCATGAACAAGGAAATATAATAATAATACTTTTATTATTGCCTCTAGGGCATATTTCCAACAGTCTCCCACTTGCACTAGAATCAATAATCTAGTTCACATCGCCATGTGATTAACACTCACAGGTCACATCGCCATGTGACTAACACCCAAGAGTTTACTAGAATCAGTAGTCTAGTTCACATCACTATGTGATTAATACTCAATGAGTTTTAGGTTTGATCATGTTGCTTGTGAGAGAGGTTTTAGTCAACGGGTCCGAACCTTTCAGATCCGTGTGTGTTTTACAAATCTCTATGTCATCTCCTAGATGCAGCTACCACGCTCTATTTGGAGCTATTCCAAACAATTGTTCTACTTGGAGCTATTCTAAATTATTGCTCCATTATATGTATCCGGTCTCTCTACTCAGAGCTATCCGGATAGGTGTCAAGCTTGCATCGTCGTAACCTTTACGACGAACTCTTTTACCACCTCCATAATCGAGAAAATTCCTTAGTCCACTAGTTACTAAGGATAACTTTGACCGCTGTCCTGTGAGCCATTCTTGGATCACTCTTGTACCCCTTGACTGACTCATGGCAAGGCACACTTCAGGTGCGGTACACAGCATAGCATACTGAAGAGCCTACGTCTTAAGCATAGGGGACGACCTTCGTCCTTTCTCTCTATTCTGCCGTGGTCGAGCTTTAAGTCTTAACTTCGTACCTTACAACTCAGGCAAGAACTCCTTGTTTGACTGGTCCATCTTGAACACCTTCAAGATCATGTCAAGGTATGTGCTCATTTGAAAGTATTATCAAGCATTTTGATCTATCCTTATAGATCTTGATGCTCAATGTTCAAGTAGCTTAATCCAGGCTTTCCATTGAAAAACACTTTCAAAATAACCCTATATGCTTTCCAGAAATTCTACGTCATTTCTGATCAACAATATGTCAACAACATATACTCATCATAAATTCTATAGTGCTCCCACTCACTTCTTTGGAAATACAAGTTTCTCATAAACTTTGTACAAACCCAAAATTTTTGATCATCATCAAAGCATACATTCCAACTCCGAGATGCTCACTCCAGTCCTTAGAAGGATTGCTGGAGCTTTGCATACTTATTAGCATCTTTCGGGATTGACAAAACCTTCCGGTTGTATCACATACAACCTTTCCTCATTAAAATCATCGAGGAAACAATGTTTTGACATCCTATCTGCAAGATTTCATAAATAATGCAGTAATCGCTAATATAATTCCAACAGACTCTTAGCATCGCTACGAGTGAGAAAATCTCATCGTAGTCAACTCCTTGAACTTGTCGGAAAACATCTTAACGACAAGTCGAGCTTTCTTAATGGTGACATTTACCATCATTGTCCGTCTTCCTTTTGAAATCCATCTTTACTCATTAGCCTTACGACCATCGAGCCGTTCTGCCAAAGTCTACACTTTGTTTTCATACATGGATCCTCTCTCGGATTTTATGGCCTCAAGCCATTTATCGGAATCCGGGCCCACCATCGCTTCTCCATAGCTCGTAGGTTCATTGTTGTCTAGCAACATGACCTTCAAGACAGGATTACGTACCACTCTGAAGTAGTACGCATCCTTGTCATCCTACGAGGTTTGGGAGTGACTTGATCCGAAGTTTCATGATCAATATCATAAGCTTCCACTTCAATTGGTGTAGGTGCCACAGGAACAACTCCCTATGCCCTGTCACACACTAGTTGAAGAGACGGTTCAATAACCTCATCAAGTCTCCACCATCCTCCCACTCAATTGTTTCGAGAGAAACTTTTCCTCGAGAAAGGACCTGATTCTAGAAACAATCCATATTGCTTTCGGATCTGAATTAGGAGGTATACCCAACTGTTTTGGGTTTCCTATGAAGATGCATTTTATCCGCTTTGGGTTCGAGCTTATCAACCTGAAACTTTTTCATATAAGCGTCGCAGCCCCAAACCTTTAAGAAATGACAACTTAGGTTTCTCTAAACCATAATTCATACGGTGTCATCTCATCGGAATTACGTGGTGCCCTATTTAAAGTGAATGTGGTTGTCTCTAATGCCTAACCCATGAACGATAGTGGTAATTTGATAAGAGACATCATGGTATGCACCATATCCAATAGGGTGCAACTATGATGTTCGGACACACCATCACATTATGGTGTTCCAGGCGGTATTAATTGCGAAACAATTTCCACAATGTCTTAATTGTGTGCCAAAACTCGTAACTCAGATATTCATCTCTATGATCATATCATAGACATTTTATCCTCTTGTCACAATGATCTGCTACTTCACTCTGAAATTACTTGAACCATTCAATAATTCAGACTTGTGTTTCATCAAGTAAATATACTCAACATTTACTCGAATCATCTGTGAAGTAAGAACATAATGATATTCACTGCATGCCTCAGCACTCATTCGACTGCACACATCAAAATGTGTTACTTCCAACAAGTTGCTATCTTGTTCCATCTTACTGAAAATAAGGCTTTTCAGTCATCTTGCCCATGTGGTATGATTTGCATATCTCAAGTGATTCAAAATCAAGTGAGTCCGAACGATCCATTTGCATGGAGTTTCTTCATGCATATACACCAATAGACATGGTTCGCATGTCTCAAACTTTTCAAAAACGAGTGAGTCCAAAGATCCATCAACATGGAGCTTCTTCATGCGTTTTATACCATTATGACTTACATGGCAGTGCCAGAAGTAAGTGGTACTATCATTACTATCTTATATCTTTTGGCATGAAAATGTGTATCACTACGACCGAGATTCAATAAACCATTCCTTTAGGTGCAAGACCATTGAAGGTATTATTCAAAAATAGAGTAACCATTATTCTCCTTAAATGAATAACCGTATTGCGATAGACATAATCCAATCATGTCTATGCTCAACGCAAACACCAATCTCGGTGGTAGAGGGAGCGTGCGATGCTTGATCATATCAACCTTGGAAACACTTCCAACATATATCGTCAGCTCACCTTTAGCTAGTCTCCGTTTATTCCGTAGCTTTTATTTCGAGTTACTAACACTTAGCAATCGAACCGGTATCCAATACCCTGGTGCTACTAGGAGTACTAGTAAAGTACACATTAACATAATGTATATCCAATATACTTCTATCGACCTTGCCAGCCTTCTCATCTACCAAGTATCTAGGGTAATGCTGCTCCAGTGGTTGTTCCCCTTATTACAGAAGCACTTAGTCTCGGGTTTGGGTTCAACCTTGGGTTTCTTCACTAGAGTAGCAGCTGAATTGCCGTTTCATGAAGTATCCCTTTGTTCCCTTGCCCTTCTTGAAACTAGTGGTTTCACCAACCATCAAAAATTGATGCTCCTTCTTGATTTCTACTTTCGCGGTGTCAAACATCATGAATATTTCAAGGATCATCATATCTATCCCTGATATGTTATAGTTAATCACGAAGCTCTAGCAGCTTGGTGGCAATGACTTTGGGGAAACATCCCTATCTCATCTGGAGGATCAACTCCCACTCGATTCAAGTGATTGTTGTGCTCAGACAATCTGAGCACAAGCTCAACGATTGAGCTTTTCTCCCTTAGTTTGCAGGCTAAGAAAATCGTCGGAGGTCTTATACCTCTTGACGTGGGCACGAGCCTGAAATCCCAATTTCAGCCCTCGAAACATCTCATATGTTCCGCGACGTTTCGAAAGCGTCTTTGGTGCCTCTACTTAAACCATTTAATTGAACTATCACATAGTTATCAAAACGTGTATGTCCGATGTTCGCAACATCGACAAACGACGTTGGGGTTCAGCACACTGAGCAGTGCATTAAGGACATAAGCGTTCTACTGTCCGCATAATCGCTACTGTCAACTTTCAACTATATTTTCTCTAGGAACATATCTAAACAGTGGAACTAAAGCGCGAGCTTACGACATAATTTGCAAAAGGTCTTTTGACTATGTTCAGGATAATTAAGTTCATCTTATGAACTCCCACTCAGATAGACATCCCTCTGGTCATCTAAGTGATTACATGATCCGAGTCAACTAGGCCGTGTCCGATCATCACGTGAGACGGACTAGTCATCATCGGTGAACATCTTCATGTTGATCGTATCTACTATACGACTCATGCTCGACCTTTCGGTCTCCGTGTTCCGAGGCCATGTCTGCACATGCTAGGCTCGTCAAGTTAACCCTAAGTGTTTTCGCTGTGTAAAACTGTCTTACACCCGTTGTATGTGAACGTAAGAATCCATCACACCCGATCATCACGTGGTGCTTAGAAGCGACGAACTGTAGCAACGGTGCACAGTTAGGGGAGAACACTTCTTGAAATTTTGTAAGGGATCATCTTATTTACTACCGTCGTCCTAAGTAAACAAGATACATAAACATGATAAACATCACATGCAATCAAATAGAGTAGTGACATGATATGGCCAATATCATATAGCTCCTTTGATCTTCATCTTCGGGGCTCCATGATCATCTTGTCACCGGCATGACACCATGATCTCCATCATCGTGTCTTCATGAAGTTGTCACGCCAATGACTACTTCTACTTCTATGGCTAACGCGTTTAGCAATAAAGTAAAGTAATTTACATGGCGTTGTTAAATGACACGCAGGTCATACAATAAATAAAGACAACTCCTATGGCTCCTGCCGGTTGTCATACTCATCGACATGCAAGTCGTGAATCCTATTACAAGAACATGATCAATCACATATCATTCATCACATTCTTCTTGGCCATATCACATCACATAGCATACCCTGCAAAAACAAGTTAGACGTCCTCTAATTGTTGTTTGCATGTTTTACGTGGCTGCTATGGGTTTCTAGCAAGAACGTTTCTTACCTACGCAAAACCACAACGTGATATGCCAATTGCTATTTACCCTTCATAAAGACCCTTTTCATCGAATCCGTTCCGACTAAAGTGGGAGAGACTGGCACCCGCTAGCCACCTTATGCACCAAGTGCATGTCAATCAGTGGAACTTGTCTCACGTAAGAGTACGTGTAAGGTCGGTCAGGGCCGCTTCATCCCACAATACCGTCGAAACAAGATTGGACTAGTAACGGTAAGCATATTGAACAAAATCAATGCCCACAACTACTTTGTGTTCTACTCGTGCAAAGAATCTACGCAATAGACCTAGCTCATGATGCCACTGTTGGGGAACGTAGCAGAAATTCAAAATTTTCCTACGTGTCACCAAGATCTATCTATGGAGAGACCAGCAACGAGTAGAAAGAGAGTGCATCTACATACCCTTGTAGATCGTTAAGCGGAAGCGTTCAAGTGAACGGGGTTGATGGAGTCGTACTCGTCGTGATTCAAATCACCGATGATCCTAGTGCCGAACGGACGGCACCTCCGCGTTCAACACACGTACAGCCCGGTGACGTCTCCCACGCCTTGATCCAGCAAGGAGAGAGGGAGAGGTTGAGGAAGACTCCATCCAACAGCAGCACAACGGCGTGGTGGTGGTGGAGGAGCGTGGCAATCCAGCAGGGCTTCGCCAAGCACCATGGGAGAGGAGGAGTACTTGTGAGAGGGGGAGGGCTGCACCAGAACTTCGTCTATAGCTCCCATGCGCCTCCCCACTATATATAGGGGTGGAGGGGCTGGTTTCTTGCCCTCCAAGTCCATTTGGGCGTTGGCCAAGGTGGGAGGAAAGAAATCTCATTATTTCCTTCCCCACCGATTGTTATCCCCCCTTTTTAGGGATCTTGATCTTATCCCTTCGGGATATGATCTTATTCCTTCTAAGGGGGGATCTTGGTGCGCCTTGACCAGGGGTGTGGAGCCTTTCCCCCACTACCCACGTTCATGTGGGTCCCCCCATGCAGGTGGGCCCCACTCCGGAACCTTCTAGAACCTTCCTGGTACAATACCGAAAAATTCCGAACATTTCCAGTGGCCAAAATAGGACTTCCCATATATAAATCTTTACCTCCGGACCATTCCGGAACTCCTCGTGACGTCCGGGATCTCATCCGGGACTCCGAACAACATTCGGTAACCACATACAAACTTCCTTTATAACCCTAGCGTCATCGAACCTTAAGTGTGTAGACCCTACGGGTTCGGGAGACATGTAGACATGACCGAGACGTTCTCCGGTCAATAACCAACAGCGGGATCTGGATACCCATGATGGCTCCCACATGTTCCACGATGATCTCATCGGATGAACCACGATGTCAAGGACTTAATCAATCCCGTATTCAATTCCCTTTGTCTATCGGTATGTTACTTGCCCGAGATTCGATCGTCGGTATCCAATACCTTGTTCAATCTCGTTACCGGCAAGTCACTTTACTCGTTCAGTAACACATCATCCCGTGATCAACTCCTTGGTCACATTGCGCATATGATGATGTCCTACCGAGTGGGCCCAGAGATACCTCTCCGTTTACACGGAGTGACAAATCCCAGTCTCGATCCGCATAAAACAATAGATACTTTCGGAGATACCTGTAGTGCACCTTTATAGTCACCCAGTTACGTTGTGACGTTTGATACACCCAAAGCACTCCTACGGTATCCAGAAGTTACACGCTCTCATGGTCGAAGGAAGAGATACTTGACATTGGCAAAGCTCTAGCAAATGAACTACACGATCTTTTGTGCTAGTCTTAGGATTGGGTCTTGTCCATCACATCATTCTCCTAATGATGTGATCCCGTTATCAACGACATCCAATGTCCATAGCCAGGAAACCATGACTATCTGTTGATCACAACGAGCTAGTCAACTAGAGGCTCACTAGGGACATATTGTGGTCTATGTATTCACACGTGTATTACGATTTCCGGATAATACAGTTATAGCATGAATAAAAGACAATTATCATGAACAAGGAAATATAATAATAATACTTTTATTATTGCCTCTAGGGCATATTTCCAACAGTTTTAACCTTCGCAAGGACCGGGCGTAGCCACACTCGATTCAGCTAAAGTGAGAGAGACAGACACCCGCCAGCCACCTTTAAGCACGAGTGCTCGTAACGGTGAAACCAGTCTCGCGTAAGCGTACGCATAATGTCGGTCCGGGCCGCTTCATCTCACAATACCGCCGAACCAAAGTATGACATGCTGGTAAGCAGTATGACTTGTATCGCCCACAACTCACTTGTGTTCTACTCGTGCATATAACATCAACGCATAAAACCTAGGCTCGGATGCCACTGTTGGGGAACATAGTAATTTCAAAAAAATTCCTACGCACACGCAAGATCATGGTGATGACATAGCAACGAGAGGGGAGAGTGTTGTCCATGTAACCTCGTAGACCGTAAGCGGAAGCATTAGCACAACGCGGTTGATGTAGTCATACGTCTTCACGATCCGACCGATCCAAGCACCGAACCTACGGCACCTCCGAGTTTAGCACACGTTCAGCTCGATGACGATCCCCGGGCTCTGATCCAGCAAAGCTTCGGGGATGAGTTCCGTCAGCACGACGGCGTGGTGACGATGATGATGTTCTACCGGCGCAGGGCTTCGCCTAAACTCCACGACGATATGACCGAGGTGGAATATGGTGGAGGGGGGCACCGCACACGGCTAAGGAATGATCCGTAGATCAACTTGTGTGTCATGGGGTGCCCCCCTGCCCACGTATATAAAGGAGGGAGGGGGGAGGCCGGCCGGCCCTTGTGGGCGCGCCAAGGAGGAGGAGTCCTCCTCCTAGTAGGAGTAGGACTCCCCCTTTCCTACTCCTACTAGGAGGGGAAAGGAAGGGGGGGAGGGGGGAAGGAAAGAGGGGGGGCGTCGCCCCCCCTCCTAGTCCAATTCGGACCAGAGGGAGAGGGGGCGCGCGGCCCACCCTGGCCGCCCCTCTCTCTTCCCACCAAGGCCCATGTGGCCCATTAACTCTCCGGGGGGGTTCCGGTAACCCTCTGGCACTCCGGTTTTCTCCGAAATCACCCAGAACACTTCCGGTGTCCGAATATAGTCGTCCAATATATCAATCTTTATGTCTTGACCATTTCGAGACTCCTCGTCATGTCCGTGATCACATCCGGGACTCCGAACAAACTTCGGTACATCAAAACTTATAAACTCATAATAAAACTATCATCGTAACGTTAAGCGTGCGGACCCTACGGGTTCGAGAACTATGTAGACATGACCTAGAACTATTCTCGGTCAATAACCAATAGCGGAACCTGGATGCCCATATTGGTTCCTACATATTCTACGAAGATCTTTATCGGTCAAACCGCATAACAACATATGTTGTTCCCTTTGTCATCGGTATGTTACTTGCCCGAGATTCGATCGTCGGTATCCAATACCTAGTTCAATCTCGTTACCGGCAAGTCTCTTTACTTGTTCCGTAATGCATCATTCCGTAACCAACTCATTTGGTCACATTGCTTGCAAGGCTTATAAAGATGTGCATTACCAAGAGGGCCCAGAGATACCTCTCCGACAATCGGAGTGACAAAACCTAATCTTGAAATACGCCAACTCAATATGTACCTTCGGAGACACCTGTAGTACTGCTTTATAATCACCCAGTTAAGTTGTGACGTTTGGTAGTACCCAAAGTGTTCCTCCGGTAAACGGGAGTTGCATATTTCTCATAGTTATAGGAACATGTATAAGTCATGAAGAAAGCAATAGCAATATACTAAACGATCAAGTGCTAGGCTAATGGAATGGGTCATGTCAATCACATCATTCTTCTAATGATGTGATCCCTTTAATCAAATGACAACACATATCTATGGTTAGGAAACATAACCATCTTTGATTAATGAGCTAGTCAAGTAGAGGCATACTAGTGACTATATGTTTGTCTATGTATTCACACATGTATCATGTTTCCGGTTAATACAATTCTAGCATGAATAATAAACATTTATCATGATATGAGGAAATAAATAATAACTTTATTATTGCCTCAAGGGCATATTTCCTTCAGTCATGCGGACACCGGAAAGTTTCGGGCGCATATCGGTATTGTACCGGGGCCACCGGAAGGGTTCCGGGGGTCCATCGGGAGGGGCCACCCCTCTCGGAGGGCCCCATGGGCCGCATGGGGCAGGGAACCAGCCCCTGGAGGGCTGGCCCCCCCCCTTGGGGCCATGCGCCTAGGGTTGGGGGGAAACCCTAAAGGGGGCGCACCCCCTTTGCTTGGGGGGCAAGCCCCCTCCCTGGCCGCCGCCCCCCCTCTAGATCTCAGATAGAGGGGGCCGGCCCCCTTCCCCCTTCCCCTATAAATGGAGGGGTGAGGGGAGGGCTGAACACCTGATCCAAGGCGCAGCCCCTCCCCTCCCCAACACCTCTCCTCCTCCGTTAAGCGCTTGGCAAAGCCCTGCCGGAGTACTGCCTCTCCACCAACACCACGCCGTCGTGCTGATGCTGGAGCCTTCTTCCTCAACCTCTCCTTCCCCCTTGCTGGATCAAGAAGGAGGAGACGTCGTCCGTTCCGTACGTGTGTTGAACGCGGAGGTGTTGTCCGTTCAGCACTTGGTCATCGGTGATTTGGATCACGGCGAGTACGACTCCATCATCCCCGTTCCCTTGAACGCTTCCGCGCGCGATCTACAAAGTGGTATGTAGATGCAGTCTCTCTCCCATGACTCGTTGCTTAGATGAACTCATAGATGGATCTTGGTGAAACCGTAGGAAATTTTTTAATTTTCTGCAACGTTCCCCAACAACTCAGACCCTGGTGACAAGCATTGAGCATAGCAACTTTAATCTTAGAACATAGTGGATATTAGGGATCAAGCCCTAACAACTTGACTCGACTACATGACAAATCTCATCCATCTCCATCTACCTCCAGTATGCCGGAATGAAATTACTTACTCCCATTGGTGAGCATCGTGAGGTTGTTGATGAAGAAGGGCTGTTGACGACAATGGTAATTTCCCCTCTCCGGAGCCTCAAACGGACTCTTGATAAGGCCTCCCATCGAAGAACACGAGGTGGCGGCGGCTCTGTATTGTAAAACATGATGAAACTTTCTTCTCTGATTTTTTCTCGGGACAATGGTATATGTAGGCTTGGATTCAGGTCAGAAGGTGGCTCGTGGTTCCCTGGTGCCCCCCTTTCGGTAGTTCTTTGTGCAAGTATTTTTTATATATTCGATAAAAAATCCCCATAAATTTTCGTCCAATTTTGAGAACTTTTTATTTCTACACAAAAACAACACCAAAGTAATTCTGCTGAAAACATCGTCCGCCCATGTTAGTTTCATTCAAATCATGCAAGTCAGAGTCCAAAATAAAAGCAAACGTGTTTGCAAAAGTAGATAAGTTGGGGACGTATCAACTCCACCAAGCTTAACTCATTGCTTGTCCACAAACAATTCAGTTGACAAACTGAAAGTGGCAAAAAAACTTTTACAAAATCATTTGCTTCTATTGTAGTATATAAGATTAACTAGTAATCAGGTTTTCAGCAAAGATCATGAACTAGCCACATAATATGATAACTTTTAGAATTCATATTTACTCATGTTAATGACATAATCAACTAGCGAGCAATAATACTATATCTCAAACATGAACACTTTGTCAAAACACAACCATGATACTATATGATAGAATGGTATCTTGCTAGCCCTTTCTGAGATCGCAAAACAAAAACACAGAGCACCACCAAAGTCAAGCAATGTGGCACCCCGGCTCAGAGAAACTGGAACACCCCGTATTCTAGCCCAGAGATTGAGGATAAGTCTTCTAGAATACAACACTGCTTAGCATAGACCAAATCAGCTCTTTATTACAATCTATATTGGGTACAAGGGGTTACATCGGCACGGTGACACTACGCCTGCCATGGTTGCTCTATGCAAGAAGCAGAACAACATGAAGCAGCGGAATAACTTCTAGCAGCGGAACAATGACGACGGTGGTGAACTCCACTCCGCAGGGACTCTGGCTGGAACGCTTATCCTAGCTCGCAAACAAAGAATCCACAACAAACAAGGAACCAAATCTGGCCTGACCTGCAAACTGGCATGACACGCCAGGTCAGTACATTGAATGTACTTGCAAGCTCACAATAACAAGAAGCATTCAAGACAAACAACAACATGGCAATTATAGGTTAACAAGGATTAACATGATATCATCAAAACAACATGGCATGAACAACATGATACCGCTAGCTTAATATGAGCATGGCATGAACATATAAACATGATGATACTAACATGCAATATGATGACACTATCATGCATCAACTTACTCTGTTCGAGTTACCTCGTAACCACCACATGCATCACTTACCATCATCGGACATCACACGATCCTCTTAGGATCCAATCAAGCTTGGTATAAACAATACCATAGTAATCATTACATGACCACAAGGAGCTTGACCTTTACCCGTGATTCTCGCATAACACAAATATTCAACAACTCAGTATCCTCGATACCACGGTGATCCTCTCACGATCACATAAAGATCAACCAACTTCTTTCATCATCTAACCGGGGTTGTTATTAAGCATATCATTATTATTACTGTTGACCCATAGTGTGACCGACTTCGAACTAGGCCCATATACGCGGGCACGGCTATCGATAGATTTAACACACACTCTGCAGAGGTTAGCACACTTTACCCACATCATAGAAGCCATGGCCTTGCACTCCCATTTGGGTGGACCAATGGCGTTCCGACGAAACCCTTCCCTTTTCCATGACACTCTCCCGACTACTCCGACCAACTCCCTCTCAGGGCTAAGTCATGGGTGGCCCCATGCCTACCAAAGGCATCTTTGGCCACCATCGTGGCAAAACGGTCCCAAACGGGGACAAGGTACCATAAAAACAAACGGGCACACAAGGCTTATGCCATCCTACTTAATCAGGGTAGAGCCCGCGCATAACATTCCCTCGTTGGAGGCACCGGCAAGAGGCACGACAAAGGACTGAATCAGGACCTCCCATAAGGTAAATGTGGTCGCACTCGTCAGCTCGATTCAGAGGCACCATGACTCAGCCAACAGTTGTTCAAGTTGAATTAAGTCCGGCTAAAACTGAGTCATACGAAAATAACATGATGTAACTACGATGCATGAGCATGATATCAACATAAACATGGATGCAGCATAAATCTTAAGCATAACAATAGTGAAGCATTTATCCAGATGAGCATGGCATACTGATGAGCATCACGAACATAACACTACTCACACTAGTGCAGAACCGGGCAATAGCACCGGTTCGTAAGGCCCTTTAGTGCCGGTTCCATAACCGGCACTAAAGTGTGGTCACTAAAGCCCCCCCCCCTTTAGTACCGGTTCAGCACGAACCGGTGCTAAAGGGCAACCACGTGGCACGAGCCAGCTCCGGGGGCCTGGAGCCCTTTAGTACCGGTTGGTAAGACCAACCGGTACTATAAGGTTTGGGGTTTTTTAGTTTTATGATTTGTTTTTCATTTAACTTTGTGTTTCCATTTTAATTCTTTTTCGTTTGCTGGTATTTTACGATACTACACATTGTAAACGTTATGCATATATATATATATAAATAGAATTTCTAGTAGAACCAATCATCGAGTTCAACATGATTGTCATGATATTATAAGCATTCATATATAACACCACAAAAGCAAATCACTTAAGTTCAGAACGAAGAACACGGACATGAAAGGACAAGTACTAATTAAGAGCAGCATGAAGAACTAGCTAAATCACTCCTGCTAGCTACTCTCTCTTTGGTAAAATAGCATAGAACATGTATAGTTGTCCTGATTGATCATATTGGAGCATGCCGATGAACCTGTCTCCTAATCGTGGGCTGCGCTTCTCATTGCTGCCCCCTAGTACTTCTCTGCGATCATTAACAATTTTCCTCCAATCTTTCACTATTAAGCATTCATCGCTTCTAGAAATCCTGAATGCATTCATGTGCAATGCAGGATATCTTGGCCGTAAGCTAACAATTGACATCTGACCTTTAGTCTCGATCCCCTGAGGCACAACTGTCATCGGGAGTCCCTGTTGAAGAACATCGTATAGTACTTAATTAATATACTTAGCAATGAAAGTTTAGCAAAAAAATATGTATGCAAAATATGCACTAAGGACAAATAGTAAATATCTTACCATCATTCCTAAATAGATGTGACCGTAGTTCAATACCATCACTATTGGTCGCACGTTTTGAGTACTAACATTTGTAAGTGCAGGAAAAAAATTTGTCTTGACAGTATGAAGATCCTCAAGCCATGAAACATAATGACTTATCTCCTCGCAGTTTAGTTCAGCTCCGGGACAGTAGAAGGTCCTGTCTACCAAGCACCGGACATGTTTGGTTGAATGGAGATAAGCTATCAATATAAATTAGTTGTCAGTTATTTTTGAAATAAGCAATATCAAAGAGAAAAATATATTTGAGAAGAACTCACATAATGGTAGAACTGGAGGCTTCTGCACATCGACCCATATGTCTCTATTACCTTCAATATCATCTTCCGGACGAATATCAAAGGTGATAACCATACCAGGCTCAAATGCATAAGCCTTGCATAGTGCTTGCCAAGTTTTGCATTCAAAATAGGTGTACGTGTGTGCATTGTATACTTTGACGTTGAAAGTATAACCATCATGCTCAGTTTTCAGGTAAGCTCTCTTTACCTCCATAGTTTCCATATCTTTGAAACCTATCTTATCCAAGACAAAAATTCTTGCATGGCAGGGGATGCGCTAGTAGAATAGTGAAAATTAAAAATTATAAGTCAGACAAATGAAGCATATATAAGTCATGCTTAATTACGAAAACTAACTTGTCGTTGTGACTTACTGTATCGAATTTGAAAGTCTCATCCAGCTTGATGCTGAATCGCCTACCATCAACAAGGAAATTTCTGTCGCACTAGCCGCGCTGGTCTTCACAGTATTGGCACATACCGAAATTTTTTCCGTCGTCAGACGACATTTTCTATGTTCATATTAGGCGAAACATTAAACACTTACTAATTCAATTAATTCAACTACTTCTATTAATTCAACAAGTTCAACTAAGCATTTACTAAAAATAAACTAGTTCTATATATTAATTCAACTAGCTAGTTCAACTAAGCATTATATTTACTAAAAATAAACTAGTTAATTATTATATTAATTCAACTAGTTGAACTAAGCATTTACTAAAAATAAACTAGTTCTATATATTAATTCAACTAGTTCAAAGTAAGCATTTACTAAAAATAAACTAGTTCTATATATTAATTCAACTAGTTCAAAGTAAGCATTTACTAAAAATAAACTAGTTCTATATATTAATTCAACTAGTTCAACT
>NC_041387.1:607718567-607754144 GCF_002162155.2 Triticum dicoccoides | reverse complement strand
AGTTCAACTAAGCATTTACTAAAAATAAACTAGTTCTATATATTAATTCAACAAGTTCAACTAAGCATTTACTAAAAATAAACTAATTCTATATATTAATTTAACAAGTTCAACTAAGCATTATATTTTGATAACTAAAACAATAATAATCTAAATAATCTAAACTAATTCATACATATGTGTGTGTGTGTGTGTTCATCATGCTCTTGTGTGTGTGTGTGTGTGTGCTCGGGGAGGAGCGGCGCCCATGGTGGCCGCCGGGGGCGAGGGAGAGGGGTTAGAGGGGGAGAGCTCATAGCGGGGCGACGGCGAAGGCGAGGCGACGGCAAGGCGACGACGACGACGGCGGCGACGGGGACGGGGGCGGCGACGGAGACGAGGGCGGCGACGGGGACGAGGGCGGGCCTGGGGCGGCGACGGAGACGACGGCGGCGACGGGGACGGGGGCGGCGACGGAGACGATCGAGGGCGGCGGCGACGTCGATGGAGACGGAAACAGAGGAACAAACAAAGAGGGAAAACGAAATTTTCGGACGTGTTGTATATATAGACCCCCCTTTAGTACCGGTTGGAGCCACCAACCGGTACTAAAGGCCTGTTTTGGCCAGGCCAAGCGGCGGGAGGCGACCCCTTGAGTACCGGGTGGTGGAACAAACCGGTACTAAAGGCCCCCCTTTTAGTGCCGGTTTGTTCCACGAGCCGGTACTAAAGGCCACGCGCTGCCACCCCAAAATTTAGTCCCACCTCACCGGGCGAAGGGCAGCCACACTGGTTTATAAACCCAGCCGCGGCTACCACTTCGAACTCCTCTATATAGCAGGCTGGTGGGCCTAAACTTTAAGGCCTGTAATTTCATCTGTGGCCTATCAGGCCCATAGGGCAGCGCCCCAATTTTTTTTATAGTTTTTTTCTTTTCTGCTTTATTTTCTTCTATTTATTTTTGCGTAGTTTTTTGTATAGTTTTTTCTTTTCTGTTATATTTATTTTCTTCTATTTATTTGTGAGTAGTTTTTCATCTAGTTTGCCAAAATTCAACATTTTTCAGAGTTCATTTTGTAGTGATTTTCAATTTCACGGCCATTTTGTAAACGATTGAAAAATAGCAAATATAATATTTTTTTCTGCTTTATTTTTTCTTCTATTTATTTCTGAGTAGTTTTTTCTTTTCTGCTATATTTATTTTCTTCTATTTATTTCTGAGTAGTTTTTATATATAGTTTTTTTCTTTTCAGCTATAGTTTTTCTTCTTTTCTGCTATTTTTTCTTTTCTGCAAAACTTGATGGTCAAAGTCTGGAGTTATAACCAAAGTTTAAAAAAAAGAAATGCCGACGTGCAATTAGTTTTTGCCATAACAGAAGAAGTCCGGAGTTGTAATAAGTTACTAAAAATAAAAAAGAGGTGCAATGCTCGTTAATTTGCTTCAAGCCTTTCGGATTAGTGTAAACTGCACTGCGCATAGCTCCATGCAGTCTACCATATTCCTGAAGGCTTGAAGCTAAGCAACGTGAGCATTGAGCCTCTTCTTCATCGTCTCTGCACTCAGGGCTTATAAACCGCTCCTAGTCCCTCTATCTTCGCGAGGTGGGACTAAAAACAACTTGCCATAACCTCATTAGTACCGGTTCGTGGTACGAACCGGCACTAAATGGTGATGGTGGGGCCATAGCCTGACCACAGGCTGACACAGCCTCTTTAGTACCGGTTCGTGGCACGAACCGATACTAAAGGTTCGCCACAAACCGGTGCTATTGATCGCCGCCACGAACCGGCACTAATGTAGACATTAGTGCCGGCTGAAATTCAAACCGGCACTATTGTGCTTCACATTTGACCCTTTTTCTACTAGTGTCATGGCATAACTACTAGCATCAGCATCAAATAACATGCAAGAACATAGCAAGAACATTACCAAGTAAGCATGTAACCAACTAGATGCAACGGAACAAGCATATCAACGGTACTCGGAACAGACGATAGTCATGCACCGAAGACCATCACCAACATCAACAGGTATTACTACCAAGCCTGACATACGAAAGTAATGCTAGCAAGGACACAAGTTAAACAGATGCAACGAAACATAACACGAAGGTGAATATGAAACCATAAGCAGTACCGAAACAACGATAATAGTAGCAGGTAACAAACAATTATTAAATGCTCAAGTTGAAAACCATGGCTACTGCATGACCATCATGCAAGTGGGTGTTGTGGCTTGCCTGGGGGTGAAGAAAGCTCTGGGAAGAAGTTTTGTGAAGCCGCGGAAAGAATCACCAGAAAGGGTTCTTTCTCGAAGGGGGCTGATTAGGGGTAAGGGCAAAATGGTCATTTCCAGTATGTCAAACCATAATGAAAATGATGGGAACAGACCGGGCTCGACGAGACGAAGACGTGGGCATTGGTTTCACCTTAACCGGAATTACAAGCAAAAAGTTATGAGGGGTTGAAGTTCAGAGACTTTTCTGTAAAAATATCACCACAAATAGGTCCCTGAGTGGATAAGGCAGAAATGTATTCAGATAAATACACTTTCAGAACAGGAAAGCGTACTCTGAGCCGCAGTAGATAGGAATACGCTTCCTAGAAAGTGAAAATGTATACTTTTCTGAAGCTAACCCTAAGTACGTATTGGGAAAGGAAAACGTGTTACTGAAAATGCGCTTCTACTTAAAAACACGCAGGCCCGAGGCTAGTCACTTACGCGTGGGGTCAAGAGGGGTGGCGGGGCCCACCTGGCCAGCTGGAGGGGGCACGGGCTACGTCTTCTTCCTCCTCCCTCTGTCCCGATCGAGACAGAGGAGAGGCAGGGGAGAGGCGACACCGGCGAGGGGCCTGGGCGGCTCCGGCCATCTCCCGCCCGGCCGAGGCCACCAGCAGGTGCCGCAGCGCCTGGTGCACCCATCTAGAGGGGCGGCGGCCACCGGGGAGTAGAGGAACGGCGATGAGGGGAGGCGACCCGAGGAGACAGAGGCGGCTCGATGGAGGTGGCTTCCGGCGACTCGGGCGGTCTCCGGTGAGGCTAAGTGGGCGGGGCAACTCTAGGGAGGTGGGGAAGGCCATGGTGGTGTCAGGATGGCGAGCGGGTGGCTAGGGAGGCCGGACGACGAGGTGGCCGAGAGGCGGGGCGACGACCAACTCTGGGGAGGCGCGGCCAGAGGGGCTCCGGCATCAAACAAGTGGGGTGGGGAGGACCGCTGGGAGGAGAGGATCACAATGGACAGATCAAGGAGGCAAGAGGAATCCCAAGGTGACCGGACTAGCTCAAACTCCGACGATGGCTGAGACAAACCCAACAGACTCCGGCGAGATTGGGCTGCTCCGAGGGGCAAATGAGGCGAGCGAGGGGCTTGGGAGCTGCGGGAGAGTCTAGGGGTCCTTATATAGGCGCGGGGGAAGTCTCTAGAGCTCACGCGCGAGCTCCCGACTGAGCTTTAATGGAGGTCAGTGGTTGGGCATGGCACGGGCGCGACGACGGCGACCATACGACAGCGACTCAGGGCAAGGTAGTGACTCAGGGAGATGCAATCGAGCACAGGCTAGCTCCTGGACAAGGTTTGAGGTCGATACATGGAGGAAGGCAATGGAAACAGGGGGAAGAACACGCCAGAGCACGAGTTTAGTGTGACGCAAGCGTGATCACCACAGGCACTGGTGCAAAATGAGGGTTTTGGCCAAGCCGACCGTGTATAGTACATTTACCTTAGTGCCCTGAGTCTAAACAAAGCAACAAGTCGGTCTAGGGGCAAAGAAGTGATTGGCATAAGGATTTAGGAGACATGAACAACAAGGTGTTTGTGCTGCGGGGAGACAAACACAGAAAGAGGCAGAGGCTGAGCTTTGGCATGGCTTGATCAACCTCATAGAACACCGTGATGATCAAGTATCAGCCCAAATGGAGGAGTCTAGAAGGGGGTTGCTGTAGAAAGTGCCACAATGGCTAGAAATGGAGATTTGGATGATGCACTCACATAGAGAAGCAACTTGATCTAAATTTGGGCAAGGCAGAGTTATTTGGTCATATGAAGATGCTGAAAAAGGTATCATACTATTTGGATAAACCAAAATGGTACTTCCTTCAAAAACATCCCCATTGACCAGAAACTTGCAAACATTCCACAGGGCAAATGGCTAGATGGATTGAGCCCAAATTTGGTGGAGGGAGGTTATATGGATAAGAGAAGGTCTAGAAAAATTTGCAGGCATAATGGAGCAAGATAAAATACACTTTCTTCACAAACTTAAATTTTGGACAGAATCCAAGATTTTAAGTTGTGCTCACATGGAGGCATTACATGATCTCAACTTTGGTGGAGGGCTATGATTTGATGATATGAAGGATCATGCAAAATTGCAACTTATTTGGATATGCCTAGCTTGTACCTCCTTCACAAAGTTTCTTTCTGGACAGAAACTTTGGAAAATCATAATTAAATGACTACTAGGCAAATGAGGTTGCATTTTGGCATGTGGCAAAGATATGGACAAAAAAAAGATCTCCAAGGAGTTTGAGGTCAATTGGGCAAAGGAAAATGGCACTTGCTTCACAATGTTCCATTTAAGGCAGAATAGGAAATGAGTTGTTTGAGGATGATGATAAACATGACAAATGAAATATTTTGCCATATTTGATGAGGATATGACCCAAACAATTTATGAGAATTATTTGGGAATTTTAGGAGTGATGGAAATATAGATTGCTTCACAACCTAGGGCAAAAAGGATCATTCCTTTAATAGAAAAGGAATATTCCCAATAAGAATATAGGGATTTGGTCCAAGGTGGAAATGGAAGGGTCTAGGAAAAGATTTGGGTATGACAAGCCACTCTGGAAAGGAAAGAAGAGGGCATCTTCTTGAATTTCCAGACCACAAAGCCACGGAAAAAGAAAACTTAGGCGAAAATCTCAGAAAATTAAAAGAAAAAGAAAGGGCCAAAAATCAGGCTGTTACAACTCTTACCCCCTTAAAGAAATCTCGTCCTCAAGATTTGGTTGCTCAGGGAACAAGTATGGATATATCTGACCTTAAGGAAACCATTTCCAACTCGGGTATCCTTTCTCCTTTACTGTTGTTTGCACTAAATTTTTCATCTGACTTACCTTACTGGCTTTGGGGTGGTTTGCTTTACTGTATCCACATTCCGACAGATCTTACCTTGCTGGTTCATGCTTATACTGGCTCCAATTCTTTTCATATCTACTGACTTAGCTGACTGTGATAGATTATCCTTACTGCAATATATGCCTGTCTCACAAATCCGAGAGTGATTTCCGATGGCTGTGTCTGTGCCGACAATCTTCCATGAATTAGTGATCAAACTTTTCTGATGCACACCCAAGCTCTGACTCCTTGCATTGGGTTTCTCCACTATATACAGGTCCTTCGGGCTCCAAGATGTGAGTTGATGCATAACCATTTTTTGACAGATTCTGACTTATCACAGAAGTTTCTGAATCATCTTAGCTGGCTCCACTGTCTTGAGTATCAGATCCATACCAAATATTTAACTGTCTCATGTCGTGGCCAGCAGGAAGGGGTACGACCTTATATGATAATATCCTCATACTTGACTGACGGTGGTTCTGATAGACGAACTTTTATTCATGCCAAGCTATCCTTTGGTGATTCTCATAGTTGAGAGCACATGCTTCCAGACATAGTTGTTGGAGTCAAACTGTTGAATTGTCCTTTGGCCGGATGTCACAGACCCAGATATTTGACACTGTCAAAGCTGAGCATATACTGTCGACTGAGCGGGTTGTCTGGGTATGGGGTCCTTACCAAAATTGAGCAGACCCCTTAGGTAAATATCCATGGTGATCCATACTGACTCAGACTGCCCGGTGTATCTGCACCATGCGGATCTTGCAACAATTTTCATACCTGCATCACCGGTCTTGCTCCTTCTTTACTGTTTTCCTTGTCTGGACCCTTGGCTGAAAGAGCGGGGTCATATTGTTTCTCTGTGTGACCATAGTTTCTGTCGGGTGCAATATTCTGGCAAGCGTACTCTTATCCGTATCTTCTGACATGGTTACCCATTAAATGGCAGGTTCAACACCTCTCAAGTACTGACCGTAGAAAAATGATCATCCAAACCCTTGCAAGAAATCGACAAATAAATCAGTAGCCACCAGAACGGTATTTATAACTCAGATCTGAGCATTACTGAAATAACTCAACCATGGCTCAAGACGGCTGAAAAGCAGCTCAGAGCATGAGACCGGGTCGATAAGAAGAAAGTGGCAGCTTCCTAAAATAGCCAAAAAGCAGCTATAGGGGCACTGTCACAAAAAGAAACTCAACAACTGTATGAGGCGGACGAAAAGCAGCTCAAAACTCGTGATAGTCGTTGAAGAGAGAAATAAAAATCGGCATCCACCCTGGATAGCTAAAAACAGCTCAGATCACAGGCGTGGTGCCGTCATTGGAGAAAAGGAGACAAGGGCTCATCAGGATCATCTTCCAGGTTCATAGATACTTGTACCGAGCTTACTGTTGTTGTCAATTTTCATAATCCTTTGTCACACTGCGGTGTATAACTGGCTCCCTTATTTTAACAATCCTCATGTGCCTGTATGCTTTCGAGTGACTTGCAAGGCTTTTGTGGTATGCTGACCGCAGGTATATATAAGAATCTGATTCCTGAGGCAGACGTGTGTTCTGACTGATTCTTGCTTCTGGCCAAACTGTTGTGGATTTGATTCTTGAGATGCACTGCCATATACTGCCAATTCACTGTGTACGATCTTGTACCAATGCCATACCGAGGAAGATTGGAGGACTTATGCTTGAAGCCACTGAGGGTATCTTGTATCTGAGCCATACCGTTGACTGATGATGCATTGTTGGTCTTGGACATAGCTTATCTTCTTGCTGATTTGATCATCACCGCCATGAAGAGTGCACACTGAGAGAGACTTGATTCTGACAGTCCATCCATGATTTATTTTGCATTCAGACGAGATATTCCAAATTTCACCACAGTCTGCTGATAATTCCATTATGTTTATCCGAGCTTCCAAATATTTGAACTCCTTGCTGATTCTTTGGGTCCGGTGTCGGTTGACGAGCAACTTTAATAAGGGGAAAAATTGTAACACCGAAGGCCCAAAGAAAGAAAGAAAAGAAACGACGAAAACAAAAGCACACAAGCACACAAATAAATAAATAAATAATCAAGCAACATCACATATTACTGCTAGTCACACAATAATATGCATGCACATCTAAGAACACAAATATCATGGAAACTCCGGTATGGCGGTCTAATATGATGTGACGGTGTGCACGAAAGTGGAATCCATGTGTGGAAAGGGTTGGTGTAACTAAGGCTACACCAAGCGTTGGCCCAACTCTGGTTACATCTGGATAAATACGGAGGCGAGGACGGACTTGGTGATCATGGAGCTAGACACAAAGGTCACCACCACATCATCAAGCGTACGAAAAGGAACCGTACATGTCCAAAGGACGAGATGACAAGGCAAGATAGGGGAGGAAAAGCAAGGCTCGATGTCATTGCCCTTTTCTGACAACAAAGATCAGTTATGGTTGCCCAAGGGACGAGATAGATGGCATGATTTGAGATAGAAATAAGTCTATCACCGAAAGGATATGGGTGAATGGCGGAAAGATATCAACACGATATCTGAACATAACTCCTGCAAATGGTGTCTGGAACACTGGGTACCAAGGCATCACTTTGCTGGGACAAAGATGACGCCGAACACCGAATAACAGGTATGCTAAGAAGGAGAGTGTAGGTAGAGGATCGAAACCGATGGTACCTACACTTACAAGATAAACCGTTAGTGTCAAGATAATGAGTCTATATGCATGCTATGCAACAACCAAATGCAGCAATAATATGCAACAAACCAACTGGGGTCTATTCTACCGTTTTCTAACGTTCGCACGGACTAGGGCGTCCTACAGCCAGACCTGCTCTGATACCAAGCCTGTGGCACCCCGGCTCAAAGAAACCAGAATGCCCCATATTCCAACCAAGAGATCGAGGAGAAGTCTTCTGGAATACGACACTGCTTAGCATAGAACATATTAGCTCTTTATTACAATCTATATTGGGTACAAGGGGTTACATCGGCACAGTGACACTACGCCAGCCACGGTTGCTCTATGCAAGCAGCAGAACAACATGAAGCAGTGGAATAACTTCTAGCAGCGGAACAACGACGACGGTGGTGAACTCCACTCTGTAGGGACTCTGGCTGGAATGCTTATCCTAGCTTGCAAACAAAGAATCCACATCAAACAAGCAATCAAATCCGGCCCGACCTGCAAACCGGCATGACACACCAGGTCAGTACATTGAATGTACTTGCAAGCTCACAATAACCAGAAGCATTCAAGACAAACAATAGCATGGCAATTACAGGTTAACAAGGATTAACATGAATCATCAAAACAACATGGCATGAACAACATGACACCGCTAGCATTATATGAGCATGGCATGAACATATAAACATGATGATACTAACATGCAACATGATGACACTATCTTGCATCAACTTACTCTGTTTGGGTTACCTCATAACCACCACATGCATCACTTACCATCATCGGACATCGCACGATCATCTTAAGATCCAATCAAGCTTGGTATAAACAATACCGTAGTAATCATTACATGACCACAAGGAGCTTGACCTTTACCCGTGATTCTCGCATAACACCACAAATATTCAACAACTCGGCATCCTCGATACCACGGTGATCCTCTCACGACCACATAAAGATCAACCAACTTCTTTCATCATCAAACCGGGGTTGTTATTAAGCATATCATTATTATTACTACTGACCCATAGTGTGACCGACTTTGAAATAGGCCCATATCCGTGGGCACGACTATCGATAGATTTAACACACACTCTGCAGAAGTTAGCGCACTTTACCCACATCACAGAACCCATGGCCTCGCACTCCCATTCCGGTGGACCAACGGTGTTCCGACGAAACCCTTCCCTTTCCCATGACACTCTCCCGGCCACTCTGACCAACTCCCTCTCAGGGCTAAGTCATGGGTGGCCCCATGCCTACCAAAGGCATCTTCGGCCACTATCAAGGCAAAACGGTCCCAAACGGAGACAAGGTACCATAAAAACAAACAGGCACACAAGGCTTATGTCATCCTACCTGATCAGGGTAGCTCCCGCGCATAAGCTTCCCTGGTTGGAGGCACCGGTGAGGGAGTCCTGGATTAGGGGGTATCCAGACAGCCGGAATATATACATCATCCGAACTATTGAAGCGTGAAGATACAAGACTCAAGACTCCGGCCTGTGTCCAGATGGGACTCTCCTTTGCGTGGAAGACAAGCTTGGCGATCCGGATATTGTATTTCCTTCCTTGTAACCGACTCCATGTAAACCCTAGCCCTCACCGGTGTCTATATAAACCGGAGAGGATGGTCCTTAGAAGGCCGACCACAATTACAATCATACCATCATAGGCTAGCTCCTAGGGTTTAGCCTCTACGATCTCGTGGTAGATCTACTCTTGTACTACTCATATCTTCAATATTAATCAAGCAGGAAGTAGGGTTTTACCTCCATCGAGAGGGCCCGAACCTGGGTAAACATTGTGTCCCTTCCTTCCTATTACCATCAGCCTAAGACGCACAGATCGGGACCCCCTACCCGAGATCCGCTAGTTTTGACACCGACATTGGTGCTTTCATTGAGTGTTCCTCTGTGTCGTCGCTTCGAGGCTTGATGGCGCATTCAATCGTCAACAACACGGTACAGGGCGATACTTTTCCCCCCGGACAAATCTTTGTGTTCGGCGGCCTCGCACTGCGGGCCAATTTGCTTGGACATCTGGTGCAGATCGATGGCTACGCCCCCGGCCACCAGGTCAGGTTCGGAAACCTGAACTGCACGGCTAATGTCCACGGAGACTTGATCTTCGATGGAATCTGGCCTGTGCCAGGAGCGCCGGACAGTCACAACGAGCACGGCCCAGACCTGCTGTCGGACAATGCTCGAGATATCACCCCTGCAGTAGCCCCGGATCTAAATCTGGAGCAGGTTGCGTTGCCTAAGGACGGAGGGGTGGACCCCGCCTCGCAGGTCACATACTCATCGGCGGTGGAGCCGAACACATGCCTCACCTCTGTGGATGCCTGTAACCCCGGGCCCCCGAACTCGTACCCGGTTGTTGGTTCCGGTCCGCACACCCTCGAGCCAGTCGAGCCAGGTTGGGCTGCGGTAATGGAGTTTACCGCTGCGGACATCTTCCAGCACTCGCCCTTTGGCGACATGCTGAACTCATTAAAGTCTCTCTCTTTGTCTGGAGGCTCTGGGACGAACTATGTCCGGTTTGAGTGGGAAGCAGGCGACGAAGGAATTCACTGCCCACCCACCACCCACTTCATTGCCACGATCGATGATTTAACCGACATTCTTGACTTCGACTTCGAAGACATCGACGATATGGACGACGATGGAGGAGAAGCTTCAGAATTTCTGGGGCGCGGGACCACTACCTCGTTACACGATATATACATGGCGGATACGCCCAAGAAGGATGACGGCAATAATCCGGAAGATAAAACACCCGGGCAAAAGCCAAAACGGTGGCACAGACGCCGCTCAAAGTCCAGCAACAGTAAAAATAGCGACAAGAGCACAAGAAGGATCGACATACCAGTAAACCCCGAAGGCAATAACGACCACATGGACCCAACGATGGAGCAGGACGAGCAAGGTCACGCCAAACCGAGTTCGGAGCAGATGCCCGATCACAATGATCCGGAGGGACGAGCTCATCAAACCACCTCAGGACAGGAACACAGTCCGGACGATGATGCATTCATCATTCCGGAAGAATGCGTGGAACGAGACAACCTCCACCGAAAGCTTATGGCCACATCGAGAAGTCTAAAGAAGCAGAAGCAACAGCTCAAAGCCGCACAGTAAATGCTCAGTCGCAGATGGAATAAAGTGCTAGACACTGAAGAAAGATATGGCGACGATCGCCATACAAAAATCTATCCAAAACGCAAACTACTGCCAGAATTCGACGACGAGGCCGTTACACCAAAGAATAATACGATCAGAAGACCAGACGTGCTGCTTCACAACCACAACAGAACGGCTACTGACGCTGCACACGATCTATGTGAGCATCTGGATAAGAAAGCCGGTGCAGCCAGGTCCATCTACGGATCTAAAGGACACACCCCGGCGAGGGACTATGGTCGCCAAAACAATCATACAAGCCAAATACCAGTTCAGAATAAACACCGGACACAACGACAGCCGACTGCATGCCACGGCGCGCCCAGATACAGAGGGGCTATGCACCCCTGTGCTTCACCGAAGAAGTATTGGACCATGAATTCCCACAAGGCTTTAAACCTGTGAACATAGAGGCATACGACGGAACGACAGACCCAGGGGTCTGGATCGAGGATTTTATCCTGCATATTCACATGGCTCGTGGGGATGACCTCCACGCCATCAAATACCTTCCCCTCAAGCTGAAGGGACCAGCTCGACACTGGTTAAAAAGCCTCCCCGAAAATTCAATCGGGAGTTGGGAGGAACACGAGGACGCTTTCAGGGCCAACTTTCAAGGGACTTATGTCCGGCCTCCGGATGCACACGATCTAAGTCACATAATCCAATAGCCCGAAGAGTTCGCCCGCAAGCTTTGGAACAGATTTCTCACTAAGAAGAATCAAATTGTCGATTGTCCGAACGCTGAAGCCTTAGCAGCATTCAAACACAGCATCCGCGGCGAGTGGCTCGCCCGGCACGTCGGCCAAGAAAAGCCAAGGACAATGGCAGCCTTAGCAGGCCTTATGACCCGCTTTTACACGGGTGAAGATAGCTGGCTAGCCCGTAAAAGCACCAGCGACCCCAACACATCCGAAATAAGGGATGGAAACGGGAAGCCACGGTGTAATAAACACAAACGCCAAAACAAGGAAGAGAGCCTGGACAACACAACGGTCAATGCCGGATTCAGGGGCTCTCGACCTGATCAGCAAAAGAAGCCATTTAAAGGCAGTAAAGAGGGACCGTCCGGTCTGAATAGAGTCCTGGACAGACTATGCCAAATTCATGGCACCCCCGAGAAACCTGTGAACCACACGCATAGAGAATGTTGGGTCTTCAAGCAGGCCGGCAAATTAAATGACGAACACAAGGGAAGGGACACACCAAGCAAAGACGAGGATGAACCTCGCCAGCCGAACACTGGGGACAGAAAAAATTCCCGCCAGAGGTTAAAACAGTAAACATGATCCACGCAAATCACACATTCACGAGAAGGCACGAACGCGCGCTCAGAGACGCGCGCGACGTAGAGCCCATCGTACCCACATCTGACTACTGGATGTCTCATCCGATCACTTCTGATCACATGAATGGCCCAACTAGTATTCGGCGCAGAGGATCAGAGGCCTTGGTGCTTGACCCAATAATCGACAGATACCGTCTCACCCGTGTCCTCATGGACGGCGGCAGTAGTCTCAATCTAATATACGAGGACACTGTCCGCAGAATGGGGATAAACCCATCCAGAATTAGCCAAAGCAACACCACCTTTGAAGGGGTGATACCAGGCGTTGAAGCCTACGACAGGGGCTCCGTCGTGCTGGAAGTAACATCCGGCTCCCCAGGCAACTCCAGAAGTGAAGAACTACTCTTCACCATCGCACCCTTCCAAAGCGGCTATCATGCATTGCTTGGAAGAACGGCCTTCGCCTGCTTCAATGCACTGCCGCACTATGGCTACCTTATAGTCAAGATGCCCGGTCCACGTGGCTTCATCACCGTTAGCGGAATCACAGAGCGCCCTTCACGCGCAGAGGAACACGCGACGGACCTGGCGGCCAGACTGTAAGCGGCCTCCAATATCAAAAAACATGACTGGTCATTACGACCACAGACACGGTTAGACGAGTTCGGTAGCCCAAATAAAATTGAACCAGGGCACCGTATATGTAATCCCATAGCGGACACCAGGGGCTATAAACATTTAATGCAGCCCCACACTTGGCTCAACCTTACTGGCAGGCCAACATCTTACACTTTTATTATCCATCGCATACTTACGTTGTACTCATACGAGTTTTCTTTTTTCCACAGACAACGTTCGCACGATACCCTTCCAGGATACGCCACAACGGAGACAAAGGCGCAGACGTGTAGCAGGGCCCCGTTCAACAGGTTTCTTTTTAGATTAAGCCCCTGTGTAAACCTTTTCTACTGCCTCTTGTTATTTAACCATCCCATGGGTTCCATACCCACAGAGGATACTGCCATTATTGGCATTTCACCACGACAGATTAAGCGCTAGTACCTGGAAATTCAGGGTTTATAATAGGCTTTCGTCAGCCTATTTTCTTTTACAAAGACCAAATAACTTCGGGAGTGTTTGGCGTCACGAGTTTGGCCTTATATGCATCAGCTCCGAATCATGTCTTTGGTCAAATGTTGGGTTTGCCCAGCTCCTGGGTTTGCCGGCTTATGTTCCGTTATTATCGGCCAATGCGGCCAAAGGAGAACTACTGCGATTGTGCCCTGGTTATTCCGGATGAGCACCTCAGTAGAGAAAGCCGAAAACTGACTGTCATGATACAGCAAGAGACTGTTCAACCACTCGAGGAGTCACCGAAATCTTTAGGATTCCTCCGCATTAACGAAGGGCCGTTTCCCGGCCATGTACATACGCGCCCGTATTCGGATGCACGCGAAGGTACCAGGGGCTACATAGTAGCCCCACCGTTAGACCCCCATGGCTAAGCGTAAGTGTTACAACTATATAGTCTGGTTGCCTAGTTCGACGTGCGATCACCTCCTTAATGGACCAAGACGTTGGATCAAGTGTGATTAAGCATATTTCTCGCGAACACCCCCGCATTGTATGCGTGGGGGCTGAAGCCAACGACTGCTAACTTTCGGATTACTCATATTTATATAAAAAAATGGCCGCAAAGGGGACACAATCATACTTCCGGGCAAAAAGTATAAATATAACCTCATAATCAAAATAAACATTGTTTTTACAATGCTTTGACTTATCACTCGAACAAGACATTCTTCGAGCACTGCGCCTTATTAGGCGGGCACCTTCTATGACCTGCCCCAAGTAGTGCTCGGGCGGATATTGGCCTCCCGCCGGATCCTGGGTCGCTATAATGGTGGCCTCCATATCTGTCCAATAGGCTTTAATGCGGGCAAGAGCCATTCGTGCACCCTCTATGCACGCCGACCTCCTCATGGCATCAATTCAAGACACGGCCCCAAGGAACTGCTGCACCAAACCAAAGTAACTGTCCGGTTTAGGCCCCTTCAGCCAAAGATGGTCTACTACAGACCGCATTGCAAGCCCGGACAGCCTGTGAAGCTCCGCCACAGTAGCCACCTTCTCCTTTAGAGGCAGCGGGCGAGTGGGAGAACTGAATTGCGACCAGAAAAGCTTCTCCACTTCCTTATCACCTTGACCCTCAAAGAACTTGACAGCGTCAGCTGTACTATTCACCAAGTCCGCATATGCGTCTGCAGGACTCCAGCGCCCAGCCAGGGGAGCATACTTCGGATCCAAAAACTTTGTCCGCAGTAAGTAGGAGCCCCCAGCCATGATTTTGTCAGGCTGTTGGAGCTCCTCCCGCATACCCCAGATCTCGGTCCGCATCTCTTTGGCGGCATTAAGTGCCTTGTCCAGCTCGGCCGAACTAGCCTTATTCTCCTTTTCAAGGAGTACATACTGATCAGTGGCATTTTTCAACTCCCCAGCCATTTCGGCTATCTTTTCCTCGCTTCGGTGATGAGCAGCCTATTCGGCTCTCAATTCTTCGGCCGCCTTTAGGGCAGCCGCATTGCTAGCCCGAGCTTGTTCCTTGACCTGAGCAAGTTCCGCCCTCAGGGCCTCCACGCAGCAACACCATCTGCAGTACAAACACATTGCATTAATATTATGCCCCTCTCGCATTTTCCTATACAACATAATAAGGGAAGAAGAGCACATACCCTGTGACTCTTCCAGCCGTTTGTTCACCAACGTGATATCGGCATCGATAGATCCGATCTGCCTCCTTAGTTCGGCAATTTCAACAGACTGGTCAGCTTCCGGATCCTTAGATACCTGCGCACATATACGGCGCAACCATAACTATGTGATCCCCCGTTTGCCACCTATGGCGGGCAACCAGAGTCTCAGGGGCTACTATCCATAGGGAGCACACCTAGCGCGTGCTTCACAGCCAAAAAATAGTGCATTTTTTCACTACATACCTCAAAGCCTTTGAGCAGGCTTGTAAATGCCTCATTCAAACCGCTCGTAGCGGAAGAAATCTTCGTGAGCACCGTGCTCATTAATGAGCGGTGCTCCTCCGAGAGCGCAGCTCGCACCAGAAGGCCTGTCAGTACGACCGACCGGACATCGAACTATGCCGGACCCTTCCCATCGCCCCCTGTGGGAGCCAAACGCTCCGGCTCAGGGCGACTGACGTATTAGCTTCCGGCTTCGGCAGATCCGGACTCCTCCATGACGACACCTCAGTGTCGCCCGCTTCATGAGGCGGAGAGGTGGGTGGGGCCTCACTCTCCATCATCTTCGGAGGAAGATCCCCCGAAGACGAACTCTGTTGAGAAGAGTTGCTCGCCGGACTGCAAAAGACGAAGTCCCGGTTATGAATCTCAGAGAAACACCGTACCTTCGAATTAACGATTAACTTACAACTCGATGGAGGGCTGGCCCATTGGTGGGCACGACGTGGTGAGGATGCCCGTTGCGGCAGAGCCCCCTGGGGATACCTTCTTCCCTGGCATGGGCATCTCCGCCTCCAAGTCTTCGGCGGCGGCCCTCTTCCTCCCGCGTGGGGAGGAGGCTTTAGCCTCCCCTTCCCGACTATCCTCCTCAGGGGAGGTAACGAGTCCCCCGGTTTGGATGCGTAGTGTGTGTAGTTCGGCTTCACTGCCCTTTCCTTCGCTTTTCCCTGAGGGGATTTTGCTGAGCACCCGACCAAGCATCTTGGCAACGGTTGGACCAGGCGAGCCTTCAGGAAGTGGAGCCGAACACCTGATTCTCTCTGCCTTGGTGAGCCATTCCTGGCCACGGAGGGTTTTACAGAATAATGGTTATGATAAATATAAACGAAGTGTCCGGCTTTAAGGTTACTTACTTGGGCATCTAGGCGATTGCAGCTTAGGCCCGCATCCTCGATGATGTCCGGACACTTTACTTGTGGTCCGAAGAATAATTTACACATCTCTTCGAGCTTCAGGCCAAAGAAGTGCTTAATAGTCCGCGGACCCTCCGGATTAAACTCCCACATCCGGAGAGGACGACGTTTGCACGACAACATCCGTCGGATTAACATCACTTGAATTATGCTGACAAGATTTATGTCCCTCTCAATAAGATCCCGGATGCGATTCTGCAGTAATGGTATATCACCAGCGGGCCCCCAATTCCGTCCTACGTCGGTCCAAGACGCCAACTGTGATGGAGGGCCCGAGCGGAACCCGGGGGTGGCTACCCACTATGTTCCTCTGGGATCCGTAACATAAAACCACCTCCGTTGCCATACATCGGATACTTCCGGGAAAGAACCCTCTGGCCATGGGGCATCGGTGTTCCTGCTTATTATGGCACCTCCACACTCCGCATGTCGCCTCTCGATCATCTTCGGCTTCACATTGAAGGTCTTGAGCCATAAGCCGAAGTGTGGGGTGACGTGGAGAAAAGCCTCGCACACGATAATGAACGACGAGATATGGAGGATAGTGTCTGGAGCCAGATCATGAAAATCCAACCCATAGTAGAACATGAGCCCCCTCACAAAGGGGTCGAGGGTGAGGCCCAGGCCTTGGAGGAAGTGAGGGACAAACACAACGCTCCCGTTGGGCTCCGGCGTAGGGATAACTTGCCCTGGAGCAGGAAGCCTGTGCTAGATGTCCGCGGTCAGGTATCCGACCTCCCTAAGCTTCGTAATGTCCTCCTCTTGGATCGAGGAGGCCACCCACCGGCCTTTTGCGTTGGATCTGGACATATTGTAGGATCTGGGGTGTTGGAGCTTGGGTCTTGGGTGTTAGAACTCGAGGTGCGAGAAGGAGAAAGGGAGGTGGAAAAGAGGCATAGGCCTCGACCTCTTTATAAAGGGGATGAATATCAAGAGTCCTCAGCGTGACCGCTTGAGACTTATCCAAAAATAAACGGAGTCATACCAACGGTCGTCATGGGGTCACATACGCCCATATTGATGGAAGATCCCGTAATAAGAGGAGCACGATCTCTGCTTTGGCAGGACATGCCAATAAAACCGCCTCGCAACACGAGTCAAGGTGGGGCAGGAAACACCGGTTCGTGTTGGACCAGGCCACGATGCAAGACGTACAAAGATTGTCAGCAGAACAGATTTATGCTATGTTCCCTTCAATGGCATGTGAAGATCACCTTGCAGAGCCGGACACTATTTGTCGTAGTAGATACATTGGGGTATTCAGAGATGGAACCCGCCTTGCAATGCCGAAGACAAGACTGCGTGCCAGACTCACCGTCATTGAAGCCTGGTTCAGGGGCTACTGAGGGAGTCCTGGATTATGGGGTATCCGGACAGCCGGACTGTCAGGACCCCGACTCAATGCCACACCGATCTAGCATGTAACACCTCATATCACTTTGCGGCCTCACGCACGGTATTCCCACGGGTGTTGCCTTACCTTTGCCCGGGACCGTTTGCGCCTTTTGGCACACGTATATGACAGTGTCGCTAGCATCCATATGATAAGGAGCCCGGGCTGACATGGCTAGTCGTAAACCCAAAGTGGCACAGACTTACAGGGACAGGCATCCATGACCCAGCATCGAACGTGTCGGTCATCAGCGAGTGAATCCAGGCTGTAGCACTGGGCTAGCAGGACTCCGGTGGACCGGGCTGTAGCGGGCTAACAGGACTCCGGTATTCACCGCGTGACATTTCCCCGAAGGGACAGACACAGGAACGAAGAAGGACACATGCCGGCCAGCCTAAGTGTTCCGGAGCAGTAGCAAGCTACCATGGCTCGGTGGAAACACTAGGAGACATTTCCCGGTAAGAGAGGCTACTAAAGATAAACAACTAGATAGTCAGATCCCACACATACCAAGCATTTCAATAACATACACACAATATGCTCGATATGTGCGATCACAACATGGCATCACATCATGACTCTACGACTCAAGTATTTTATTCAATAGGCTCCGAGGAGCGAGATATTACAAACATGGGTCTCATGACCCAACAATCAGAGCATACAAGTCAAAGCACAAACGGAAGCTATCATGTCTGGGTACAGACATCTATAAATGAAAAAGGCTGAGAAGCCTGACTATCTATCAGATCCTGCCGAGGGCACAAGATCGTAGCTGAGGTAACAAGCTAAACGTCGAAGTCCACGCGGAACTACTAGCGAGACCGAAGTCTCTCTGCAAAAACATAAATAGGCAAACGTGAGTACAAATGTACCCAGCAAGACTTACATCAGAACTATCTACATATGCATCATTATCAACAAAGGGGTGGTGGGGTTTAACTGCAGCAAGCCAGCTTTGACTCGGTGGCTATCCTAAACTACGACTGCAAGCGACTCTTTTGAGGTGGCGCACACGAGTCCACATATTCACCATATCAATACACCACTATGGATCCGCTCCCGTCTCCCTACGAGAACACCATCCATAGCACTCACGCTTATCTTGCGTATTTTAAAGTATCCACTTTCACTTGTCTATGAACTGATATAAGCAACCCAGAAGTCCTTTTCCGCGGACACGGCTATTCGAATAGATGATGTTAACCCTGCAGGGGTGTACTTCTTCACACACGCTCCCACCACTTACCGCCGTTTACACGACATGTACTCGGCAACCTTCAAGCGGAAGCCCAACGTGGGTGTCGGCCACGACCTACCTAATCACTCAAGTCTCTAGTCCAGGTTTATCGCCTATTCGGGTTCCATCCATGAGGAGATCCGGCCGGAGTTTCGCTCACAGCCCCAAACGATGTGAACAGGGTTCCCGAGACACCAAACGGGCGCCCGGTACACCGTGCCACGTGCCTACCGCATCACAGCCCACCCCTACGGTCAGCGCTGCGCACGGCCTCCAGCATACTACAAACACCAGAAACTACTTGCAACTCCTGGACAGAGGACAAGGGTGATCAAGAAGCCGAGAGGGTCCATTGGTTTCGGGCCCAATGCGTGGTAGTAGCTGAATCATGGATCACAAACACAGAACTCAGTTCCTAAGGACGGCTGCAATGAGACAACCCACCATGTACTCCTACATGGCCTCTCACCGCTACCTTTACCAAATCGTGTTCACACACTTAGCTCACACACAGTAGGACCTGTTCACACGCCTCTGATTCATCCCCGATGAATCAGACCTGACTCAACTCTAAGCAGTAGCAGGCATGACAAACAAACATGAATGAGTAGGCACAACAGGGCTCAAACAACTCCTACTCATGCTAGTGGGTTTCATCTAATTACTGTGGAATGACAGGTCATGCAGAGGATAAAGGGGTTCAGCTACCGCGGCAAGTAACAGATGAATCGATGTTGTCCTAATGCAGTAAAAGAGAGCAGGAGCGAGAGAGTGGGATTTTATCGGAATGAACAAGGGGGTTTTGCTTGCCTGGCACTTCTGAAGATAGCATTGAGTCTTCATCAGTGTCAACGATCACATCATCGATATCACGTCTATCGAGAGGGGACAATACCGGCAACACAGAAGGGAACACAATCAATGCAATGCACAATATGATGCATGATCATGACATGGCAAAATGAATGTGTTTTGGGCTAATGCAACTAGCAACAGATTAAATGAAGTTGGTTTGAATACAAGATTCAAATTCAAACTCCATATGTGATTATTCAAATGCCATTTAATTGATTTGTGCTAAACAGCAGCTATAAGTTGTTCTAACATGCATGAAAATGGTACAGATGGATTCCTTGGATTTTTCTGATAATTTTTCATATATAAATTATTTAATTTGGAGCTACGGTTGAATTTCTATGAATTTTTGAAGTTTATATAATTTTCTGGAATTTATAAATTATTTCCTAATTTATTTTAATTCCAGAAAGGAATTATTGCGTCAGCATGACCTCATAGTGACGTCAGCAGGTCAACGGGCGCCGTCCAGGTCAAACTGACCTGTGGGACCCATATGTCAGCGTCACAGGTTAAACAGGGGGGGTTTAGTTTAGTTTAATTAAAGATTAGGGCACTAGGGCCCACATGTCAGTGTCAGCAGGGGGTAATTAAATTAAAATAAACTAAACTAGTTATCAGGGGGGCTGGCCCCACCTGTCATCGACCCAGGGGGGGTCAAACCCCTGGTCAACAGGGCCTAACCCACCGGCGTCTAGCCGCCGGCAACGACCAGACGCGGCGGAGGCTAGGGAATCGCCCACAGGGCACGGTTTAGGGCGCGGATGGGTCCTACGGCGAGCTGGGACTCGTGCGCATCCAGCGGTGGCGGCGAATGGAGCTGGGGTGGCCCGAAGCAACAGCAACTACGACGACGGCGGCGGCACCACGGGTTTGATGCTGCAGAGAGCAAGCGGGCTAGTTTTTGCGCTAGGCATGCTCTATGGGAAACTACGAACGCGCAGGGCTCGCCGGGGTGACCAAATGGTCACCGGAGCTACGCCGGCGGCGAGCTCGGCGGAGGTGAGCTTCGGCCAAGGCGGAATCGGTGCTAGAGGACGCGCTAGAGGAAGGGAACAGGGGGGAAATGGAGAGGAGCTCACGTAGGGACTAGCAGAGTCGACGACGAGGTCGGGGAAGCTCTGGACGATGCGAATTTACGGCGGCAATCTCCGGGCACCGGAGATGAAGACGACGACGTTGGCGACGAAGCAAAGCCCTCCGGCTCGTTTCCTTCGGCTTGGGGATGTGGTGCTCGATTGCGGAGCGGCTGGGCACGGTCATGGGACGAGAGGTGGTCGGTGGTCATAGCTACGGCGAGCGGCGCTCTCAGGTGCGTTCGGTGACGAGAGGGAGGGAGAGCAGAGGAGGAGGAGGGGGTCCAGAGAGCGAGGGAGAAGTGAGAGGGGGTCGGGGGCTGCGTGGCATCGCGGGAGGGACCAGGGGAGGAGGAGGCAGCCAGGCAGGGAGGAGGTGGCCGGGGCGCGTGACCGCGCGCGCTGGGCGCGTGCCCGTCCTCCTGGCAGAGGAGGAAGGCGACAGGGGAGGGAGGCGGCGGTGGGCTGGGCCAGCGGGAGGAGCTGGCCAGCTGGGCCGGCTACAGGTAAGTGGCCCAGGTAGGCTTATGTTCTTTTTATTTTTTTCTTCTGTTTTGTTTTATTTAATTTATTTTGCCACTGTTTTGAATTTAAAATAATTCAAACAATGCCAAAAACTCCTCTGAATATTTTATATTGCTAAATGGACTTTTTCCAAAAGCTTATAAAATATATCAGGGGTATTTGAAATTATATTCTAATTATATGAATATAATTCAAATTCAAATAGCTAATGAATTAAATCCAAAGTCCCAAAAATAATTCCTTAAAAATGTTCAATATTTTGGTTGGGACCAGAACCCTTTACCAAAAATTATCAAACATTTAAGAAGAGCATTTTGGAGCAATGAATGAGATTTCTAGGGTTTTTGCCCCTCTTTTATTTAAGTTTTTGAGGCTTCCAAAATTCCCTCAGTTCAAATTTTCAGAATTTAAACATGATGCACACATGAGCTAGCCTAGAGCACTACCAGCAGCTAGGGATGTGACAACTCACCCCCACTAAACAAGAATCTCGTCTCGAGATTCAAGCGTAGGGTAAGGTGAAGGGGAACGCAACTAGTACAATCTTCACGATCCAGGTTGCACTTCATAGGAACGTTGATTCGATCACCATCATTGTCTTGAAGTCTTGCTCTGAGAAATCCTGTCAACATGACATGGAGGGAAAAAGGAGACTCTAGAAGGGTCGATCTTCTCGAAGATCGAACAACTCACGGAATGAGACATAGGACCATCTCTCGGGTTGAGACACGAGATACACATCAAGAGGGGTGGAAAGAAACGGATGACGAAGGTTCACTAGGTGGACAACAATTTCACGCTTAAGAAGGTGGTAAACGATTGCCCACGTAGCGAGGAGTTGAGTTGCCATGATACCACGACAAAACATCCTTGAGGAGGGTGATTCGTAGATTATTGCCTTAAGTGGCAAAAAGAATTACCTTTGATTCAAAGATCATTGAAACTCTTTATACCAGCCTAAGGCAATCACAAGCGATCATTTGGAGGGGGTCGGTAGAATGGCATACTCGGACTTGGATGATGTGGATTACCTTGTTGAAGACAACGTAATGGATGAATTTGCTTATCACCGGAAATGGAAGAGACCCATGGTAGAATGGCACATTGGCGGTGCAAGCTGGGAACAAAATGCAAATGCCGGGAATGATTCTAGTAACTGGGGAGAGGCTCAACAATAGAGAGTGAATTCACTGTTTGAAAAGGTCATAGCATTGCCGAGGGAACTGAGAGCAAACCCAGTTAGTGCCGATGATAACACGTAGCGCTTGGGCGTGCTCTCAAGAACTTGAGCATTTCCACATTCATCAAGGTTTTACCAATATCCGTGTCAAGGATCCTGGCAACACAACCTACTACCATGATGAATGGTGATGGAGGATGCAGATGCAAAGAAAGATAACACCTTCTCAAATTTCACCCTTGGCGGGGCCAAGGAAATAAAATCTGGGTGATCGACCGAGAGACATTTAGCACTCCGCTTCTAATGTTCTCCTTGATGTGCTAGCGTAACCCATTCATAGATATGGTTTAATAACTAGAACATCAAGTAAAAGGTCGGACTTTGGGAGCAATAGAATCCATAAGGAACAGTTACGGAGGTAAATCCTACGAAATCCTTATGGGAAGGTGGCCAACTTCTTCAATCAAGATACTACAATAATAGGTCTTTCGGCTGGGTGTGTTGGCCACGACATCCACCTTACCGGTTATCGAGGGACCAATATTATAGTTCTTGGGAAATGTTCCAACCATCATATCTGCCTGAGATTCAGATCTGGTTGGTGTCAGGACATTCCAGACTCATCGAGTCTAGGAAGAAAAATGAAAGTTTGCAACACAAATCGACGAGATGACGTTGCGGGATTCTCGGGAGATGAACTACGATAGCAAGCTCCAAAACATGAGTTGGTTCTGCTACAAACACGTGAACACATTGTCCTAGACAAAACATTATCACATGGTAGTCTTACAACAAAACACTACCGAGTTCAGGTGGGGAACCATAATCGAGGATATTGAAGTCCTTGCATAAGGCATGCTCTTAAGAAGAAACTTCTTCTCCTTGAACAAATCAATCAGTGGCTTGGTGTGCTCGGAACACATATGGAATGAAGGTTGCAAGTCTCCAAACCATAGAATACTTCGCACATATGCATGACTGACTTGGGATGATTCCAGAGGAAGCAAAACTAACTTTCTCAAATTCACGGCGGTAACTTTCACCAAATGCACGTGTATAAGAGGAAGTCACTCCTTTCATCAAACAAATACTTCATGAGCTAGCATGAAGAAAATGTCTTCAAAAGTTTCCAACACTAGCTTAATGTTCAACAAAATCATGGAGGAGATAAGGATGTTGTCAATGGGCTCAACAACAATTCATCTGGTTTCCTTTTAAAAGGAATTCCATAGTTAAGTGAACAAGTGATAGCATGGGTCAGACCCAAAAGATATAATGGTGTATACTCGAGGGATCAACCACGAGTAAGACAACATTACGAATATCGTTGGTTCTGGTCTGATTGGATGATAGCCCATACTCCAATCAAAGGTTGGATAAAATGATAGGTCCATTAACTGATCACGAGGTTCAGTCGATGAAAATATCAACTTTCTTCAACACACATACAAGACATCCCTTATAATGAACTATATCGGACAAGCTTCTATCTTCCAACTCTCCAAGTTGATGCATAGCCTAACCAACTAGCTCAGGGGTATCCAACACGGATTCTTGGAGAAAGGGTGGTTTACAGGAATAAACCAACTTGATCACGAACTCAACATAGCGGTCAGGTGACAACCTGGTGATACTTTCGAGAAGATATTCGGAAAATCACGAACCACCGATATGTTACTAAGATCGAGAACAATCTTGCTTTTCAGGGCAAGACGATATGATCAAATGAGTGAGGACTTGACAAGATCCTAACTCATCAATCGAAGGGTGCACCAGGAAATAAGGACTAGGTAGCACGATCAGTCTTAGAAGGATGATTCAAAAACCAACATACTAAGAATGAAATTATTATCCTTTAACTACCAAGCAACGAGGTTGCTAGGAGTATTGATTTCACACATCACGATTCACTTGTCGACATTCCGGTTATAACCACACGGAACCGAGGAATGAGTAATGATGGTGAGAAGTATCACTGTACCAAGAGTTCATAGGATGGTGTGCAATTCCTATAACAATCCCGATATAAAAGATGGTAATACTCCAAGGTAGAACAGAACAAAAGCTGAATTAGCAATTTGATCTGTGAAGCACAATTGCTTTGACCCAATCCTAAATATGGAAGAGGTACTGGAGTTTGTTTTCTCCTGGTCATTCTGCGATAGAATGGCTTGACGGACCACAAGAGTAATAGGCATCGATAAACGAGCGCACACATACTCTTGACTATCAATTGATAGACGAGGGTCAGAATGCAACTAAGAGAACAGCTCAAAGGAACATATAATTTTTTTGAGTTGTGGATGCATAGATTAGTATGTCGAACCAGGTTCAACATATTTCTTCCGGATAACCCATGCAGAAAGTTAGAACTGGCAGAGTCACGATTTATGAATGGAGAACTCCTCAAGAATAATCCTGTTGTGATATTTCAGTTCAACGAGGAACTTCTGCCATAAGTAGTTCATAGTATTTGGAAGAAGGAAATACCACGAACTTCGAGGACTATCGCAAAGTTACTAATATCCTAAAGGCACTAGCAATTACTATCAACATGAAGTAGGTAGAGTGAATCTCGGGTTCAAGAACCCAGGAACAGAATACCTATTACGAAGTAGCATCACGGGATGCTTTCGAGAATGATGGCCAGAATCATCACACTGGGAACACAAATCATGGCTAAACTACTAGATGATCCCCTAAGACACCTAGGGTCATAATAATATCTCCAACATATATGTCAAGGTAACGGAGTACCTCAACTCACTGATTAGTGTGGTTAATCTGGCCCAAAAGAACATCGGAACGGGAGGAAGGGATTTTGCAAATGCTTCAGACTATTTAGAAACCTGGGATAACTCGGACAGCATAACGGCTGTAAATGCTCAGAAAAGATTTGAGACATTCACAAAAATGGTGGCATAACCACTCAGAAGCACAATATCAAGGTTTCGAGATCAACAGTTAACATACGGAGGTAGAAACTGAACTGAGGCTTAAATCCAACAATCTTATAAGTCTACGGATTAGTAACACGTGATCCTGATAGAAAGAAGAGATAGCCTAGTTCTTAATCCCCGTAGAAAATATAAGATGACTCAGATCAGAAGGCATAAGGTATAAGGAGTAAAAGAGCCTTACGTTCCATCCCACAATCAATTCCCTTATATAACTAAAGAATTTCTAGACTCAACTTCGACCAGTTTGGCTTGGTAATCCTACAGGCAGTCAAGCTCTGATACGAACGCTGTCAGGACCCCGACTCAATGCCACACCGATCTAGCATGTAACACCTCATATCACTTTGCGGCCTCACGCACGGTATTCCCACGGGTGTCGCCTTACCTTTGCCCGGGACCGTTTGCGCCTTTTGGCACACGTATATGACAGTGTCGCTAGCATCCATATGATAAGGAGCCCGGGCTGACATGGCTAGTCGTAAACCCAAAGTGGCACAGACTTACAGGGACAGGCATCCATGACCCAGCATCGAACGTGTCGGTCATCAGCGAGTGAATCCAGGCTGTAGCACTGGGCTAGCAGGACTCCGGTGGACCGGGCTGTAGCGGGCTAACAGGACTCCGGTATTCACCGCGTGACATTTCCCCGAAGGGACAGACACAGGAACGAAGAAGGACACATGCCGGCCAGCCTAAGTGTTCCGGAGCAGTAGCAAGCTACCATGGCTCGGTGGAAACACTAGGAGACATTTCCCGATAAGAGAGGCTACTAAAGATAAACAACTAGATAGTCAGATCCCACACATACCAAGCATTTCAATAACATACACACAATATGCTCGATATGTGCGATCACAACATGGCATCACATCATGACTCTACGACTCAAGTATTTTATTCAATAGGCTCCGAGGAGCGAGATATTACAAACATGGGTCTCATGACCCAACAATCAGAGCATACAAGTCAAAGCACAAACGGAAGCTATCATGTCTGGGTACAGACATCTATAAATGAAAAAGGCTGAGAAGCCTGACTATCTATCAGATCCTGCCGAGGGCACAAGATCGTAGCTGAGGTAACAAGCTAAACGTCGAAGTCCACGCGGAACTACTAGCGAGACCGAAGTCTCTCTGCAAAAACATAAATAGGCAAACGTGAGTACAAATGTACCCAGCAAGACTTACATCAGAACTATCTACATATGCATCATTATCAACAAAGGGGTGGTGGGGTTTAACTGCAGCAAGCCAGCTTTGACTCGGTGGCTATCCTAAACTACGACTGCAAGCGACTCTTTTGAGGTGGCGCACACGAGTCCACATATTCACCATATCAATACACCACTATGGATCCGCTCCCGTCTCCCTACGAGAACGCCATCCATAGCACTCACGCTTATCTTGCGCATTTTAAAGTATCCACTTTCATTTGTCTATGAACTGATATAAGCAACCCAGAAGTCCTTTTCCGCGGACACGGCTATTCGAATAGATGATGTTAACCCTGCAGGGGTGTACTTCTTCATACATGTTTCCACCACTTAGCGTCTGCACACGACATGTGCTCGGCAGACTTCAAGCGAAAGCCGACGTGGGTGTAGACCACGACCTACCTAAACACTCAAGTCTCTAGTCCAGGTTTATCGCCTATTCGGGTTCCATCCATGAGGAGATCCGGCCGGAGTTTCGCTCACAGCCCCAAACGATGTGAACAGGGTTCCCGAGATACCAAACGGGCATCCGGTACACCGTGCCACGTACCTACCGCATCACAGCCCACCCCTACGGTCAGCGCTGTCCACGGCCTCCAGTAAGCTACAAACACCAGAAACTACTTGCAACTCCTGGACAGAGGACGAGGGTGAATAAGAAGTCGAGCGGGGTCATATTTCAGGGCCCAATGTATGGTAGTAGCTGAATCATGGATCACAAACACAGAACTCAGTTCATGAGGATGGCTGCAATGAGACAACCCACCATGTACTCCTACATGGCCTCTCACCGCTACCTTTACCAAATCGTGTTCACACACTTAGCTCACACACAGTAGGACATGTTCACACACCTCTGATTCATCCCCGATGAATCAGACCTGACTCAACTCTAAGCAGTAGCAGGCATGACAAACAAACATGAATGAGTAGGCACAACAGGGCTCAAACAACTCCTACTCATGCTAGTGGGTTTCATCTATTTACTGTGGAATGACAGGTCATGCAAAGGATAAAGGGGTTCAGCTACCGCAGCAAGTAACAGATGAATCGATGTTGTCCTAATGCAGTAAAAGAGAGCAGGAGCGAGAGAGTGGGATTTTATCGGAATGAACAAGGGGGTTTTGCTTGCCTGGCACTTCTGAAGATAGCATTGAGTCTTCATCAGTGTCAACGATCACATCATCGATATCACGTCTATCGAGAGGGGACAATACCGGCAACACAGAAGGGAACACAATCAATGCAATGCACAATATGATGCATGATCATGACATGGCAAAATGAATGTGTTTTGGGCTAATGCAACTAGCAACAGATTAAATGAAGTTGGTTTGAATACAAGATTCAAATTCAAACTCCATATGTGATTATTCAAATGCCATTTAATTGATTTGTGCTAAACAGCAGCTATAAGTTGTTCTAACATGCATGAAAATGGTACAGATGGATTCCTTGGATTTTTCTGATAATTTTTCATATATAAATTATTTAATTTGGAGCTACGGTTGAATTTCTATGAATTTTTGAAGTTTATATAATTTTTTGGAATTTATAAATTATTTCCTAATTTATTTTAATTCCAGAAAGGAATTATTGCGTCAGCATGACCTCATAGTGACGTCAGCAGGTCAACGGGCGCCGTCCAGGTCAAACTGACCTGTGGGACCCATATGTCAGCGTCACAGGTTAAACAGGGGGGGTTTAGTTTAGTTTAATTAAAGATTAGGGCACTAGGGCCCACATGTCAGTGTCAGCAGGGGGGTAATTAAATTAAAATAAACTAAACTAGTTATCAGGGGGGGCTGGCCCCACCTGTCATCGACCCAGGGGGGGTCAAACCCCTGGTCAACAGGGCCTAACCCACCGGCGTCTAGCCGCCGGCAACGACCAGACGCGGCGGAGGCTCGGGAATCGCCCACAGGGCACGGTTTAGGGCGCGGATGGGTCCTACGGCGAGCTGGGACTCGTGCGCATCCAGCGGGGGCGGCGAATGGAGCTGGGGTGTCCCGAAGCGACGGCAACTACGACGACGGCGGCGGCCGGAGTTCGGGCGACCACGGGTTTGATGTTGCAGAGAGCAAGCGGGCTAGTTTTTGCGCTAGGCATGCTCTATGGGAAACTACGAACGCGCAGGGCTCGCCGGGGTGACCAAATGGTCACCGGAGCTACGCCGGCGGCGAGCTCGGCGGAGGTGAGCTTCGGCCAAGGCGGAATCGGTGCTAGAGGACGCGCTAGAGGAAGGGAACAGGGGGGAAATGGAGAGGAGCTCACGTAGGGACTAGCAGAGTCGACGATGAGGTCGGGGAAGCTCTGGACGACGCGAATTTACGGCGGCGATCTCCGGGCACCGGAGATGAAGACGACGACGTTGGCGACGAAGCAAAGCCCTCCGGCTCGTTTCCTTCGGCTTGGGGATGTGGTGCTCGATTGCGGAGCTGCTGGGCACGGTCACGGGACGAGAGGTGGTCGGTGGTCATAGCTACGGCGAGCGGCGCTCTCAGGTGCGTTCGGTGACGAGAGGGAGGGAGAGCAGAGGAGGAGGAGGGGGTCCAGAGAGCGAGGGAGAAGTGAGAGGGGGTCGGGGGCTACGTGGCGTCGCGGGAGGGACCAGGGGAGGAGGAGGCAGCCAGGCAGGGAGGAGGTGGCCGGGGCGCGTGACCGCGCGCGCCGGGCGCGTGCCCGTCCTCCTGGCAGAGGAGGAAGGCGACAGGGGAGGGAGGCGGCGGTGGGCTGGGCCAGCGGGAGGAGCTGGCCAGCTGGGCCGGCTACAGGTAAGTGGCCCAGGTAGGCTTCTGTTCTTTTTATTTTTTTCTTCTGTTTTGTTTTATTTAATTTATTTTGCCACTGTTTTGAATTTAAAATAATTCAAACAATGCCAAAAACTCCTCTGAATATTTTATATTGCTAAATGGACTTTTTCCAAAAGCTTATAAAATATATCAGGGGTATTTGAAATTATATTCTAATTATATGAATATAATTCAAATTCAAATAGCTAATGAATTAAATCCAAAGTCCCAAAAATAATTCCTTAAAAATGTTCAATATTTTGGTTGGGACCAGAACCCTTTACCAAAAATTATCAAACATTTAAGAAGAGCATTTTGGAGCAATGAATGAGATTTCTAGGGTTTTTGCCCCTCTTTTATTTAAGTTTTTGAGGCTTCCAAAATTCCCTCAGTTCAAATTTTCAGAATTTAAACATGATGCACACATGAGCTAGCCTAGAGCACTACCAGCAGCTAGGGATGTGACACGGACTATATACATCGTCCGGACTATTGAAGCATGAAGATACAAGACTCAAGACTCCGGCCCGTGTCCGGATGGGACTCTCCTTTGCGTGGAAGACAAGCTTGGCGATTCGGATATTGTATTTCCTTCCTTGTAACCGACTCCGTGTAAACCCTAGCCCTCTCCGATGTCTATATAAACCGGAGAGGATGGTCCTTAGAAGGCCGATCACAATTACAATCATACCATCATAGGCTAGCTCCTAGCGTTTAGCCTCTACGATCTCGTGGTAGATCTACTCTTGTACTACTCATATCTTCAATATTAATCAAGCAGGAAGTAGGGTTTTACCTCCATCGAGAGGGCCCGAACCTGGGTAAACATTGTGTCCCTTGCTTCTTGTTACCATCAGCCTAAGACACACAGATCGGGACCCCCTACCCGAGATCCGCCAGTTTTGACACCGACAACCGACAAGAGGCACGACAAAGGACCGAATCAAGACCTCCCATAAGGTAAATGTGGTTGCATTCGTCACCTCGATTCAGAGGCACCATGACTCAGCCAACAGTTGTTCAAGTTCAATTAAGTCCGGCTAAAACCGAGTCATACGAAAATAACAAGATGCAACTACGATGCATGAGCATGATTTCAACATAAACATGGATGCAACATAAATCTTAAGCATAACAAAGTGAAGCATTTATCCAGATGAGCATGGCATACTGACGAGCACCACGAACATAACACTACTCGTGGCATAACTACTAGCATCAGCATCAATTAACATGCAAGAACATAGCAAGAACACTACCAAGTAAGCATGTAACCAACTAGATGCAACAGAACAAGCATAGCAACGGTACTTGGAACAGATGATAGTCATGCACCGAAGACCATCACCATCATCAACAGGTATTACTACCAAGCCTAACATACGAAAGTAATGCTAGCAAGGACACAAGTTAAACAGATGCAACGAAACATAACGCGAAGGTGAATATGAAACCATAAGCAGTACCGAAACAACGATAACAGTAGCAGGTAAACACACAGACAGTTATTAAATGTTCAAGTTGAAAACCATGGCTACTACATGACCATCATGCAAGTGGGTGTTGTGGCTTGCCTGGGGGTGAAGAAAGCTCCGGGAAGAAGTGCTGTGAAGCCGCAGAAAGAATCGCCGGAAAGGGTTCTCTCTCGAAGGGGGCCGATTAGGGGCAATGTCAAAATGGTCATTTCCAGTATGTCAAACCATAGTGAAAATGATGGGAACAGACCGGGCTCGACGAGACAAAGACGTGGGCATTGGTTTCACCTTAATCAGAGTTACGAGCAAAAAGTTATGAGGGGTTGAAGTTCAGGGACTTTTCCATAAAAATATCACCACAAATAGGTCCCTGAGTGGATAAGGCAGAAACGTATTTAGAGAAATACACTTTCAGAACAGGAAAGCATAGTCTATGCCGAAGTAGATAGAAATGCGCTTTCTGGAAAGCGAAAACGTATTTTCCTCTGAAGCTAATCTCAAGTACGTATTCATAGAAGGAAAACACATTCCCGAAAATGCGCTTACACTTAAAAACACGCCTACCCGGGGCTAGTCACTTACGCGTGGGGTCAAGAGGGGAGGCGGGGCCCGCCTGGCCAGTTGGAGGGGGCACGGGCCGCGTGTTCTTCCTCCTTCCTCTGTCCCGATCGAGACAAAGGAGAGGCAGGGGAGAGGCGACGCCGGCGAGGGGCCCGGGCGGCTCCGGCCATCTCCCGCCCGGACGAGGCCACCAGCAGGTGCGGCAGCGCCTGGCGCACCCATCTACAGGGGCGGAGGCCACCGGGGAGAAGAGGAACGACGACGAGGGGAGGCGACCCGAGGAGACAGAGGCGGCTCGGCGGAGGTGGCTTCCGGCGACTCGGGCGGTCTCCGACGAGGCTAAGTGGGCGAGGCGACTCTACCTGAGGTGGGGAAGGCCGTGGTGGTGCCAGGATGGAGAGGGGGTGGCTAGGGAGGCCGGATGACGAGGTGGCCGAGAGGCGGGGCGACGGCCAACTCCGGGGAGGCGCGGCCAGAGGGGCTCCGGCAATGAACAAGTGGAGTGGGGAGGACCGCTGGGAGGAGAGGATCACTATGGAAAGATCAGGGAGGCAAGAGGAAGCCCAAGGTGACCGGACCAGCTCAAACTCCGGCGATGGCCGAGACAAACCCAACGAACTCTGGCGAGATTGGGCTGCTCCAAGGGGCAAATGAGGCGAGGGAGAGGCTCGGGAGCTGCGGGAGAGTCTAGGGGTCCTTATATAGGCGTGGGGGAAGTCTCTGGAGCTCACGAGCTCGCTCCCGACCGAGCTTTAATGGAGGTCAGTGGCTGGGCATGGAACGGGTGCGACGACGGCGACCACACGACAATGATTCAGGGCGAGGTAGTGACTTAGGGAGATGCAGTCGAGCATGGGATAGCTCCTGGACAATATTTGAGGTCGATACATGGAGGAAGGCGATGGGAACGGGGGGAAGAACATGCCAGAGCACGAGTTTAGCGTGACACAAGCATGATCACCACATGCACTGGTGCAAAATGAGGGTTTTGGCCAAGCCGACCGTGTCTAGTACATTTACCTTAGTGCCTTGAGTCTAAACAAAGCAAGAAGTTGGTCTAGGGGCAAAGAAGTGATTGGCAGAAGGATCCAAGAGACATGAACAACAAAGTGTTTGTGTTGCAGGGAGACAAACACAGAAAGAGGCAGAGGTTGAGCTTTGGCATGGCTTGATCACCCTCAAAGAGCACCGTGATGACCAAGTATCATCCAAAATGGAGGAGTCTAGGAGGGGGTTGCTGTACAAAGTACCACAATGGCCAGAAATGGAGATTTGGATGATGCACTCACATAGAGAAGAAACTTGATCTCAATTTGGGAAAAACAGAGTTATTTGGTCATATGAAGATGCTGAAAAAGGTTTCATACCATTTGGAGAACCCAAAATGGTACTACCTTCACAACATCCCCATTGACCAGAAACTTGCAAAAATTCCACATGGCAAATGGCTAGATGGATTGAGCCCCAATTTGGTGGAGGGAGGTTATATGGATAAGATAAGGCCTAGAAACATTTGCAGTCATAATGGAGCAAGATAAAATACACTTGCTTCACAAACTGAAATTTTGGACAGAATCCAAGATTTGAAGTTGTTCTCACATGGAGGCATTAAATGAGCTCAACTTTGGTGGAGGGCCATGATTTGATGATATGAAGGACCATGCAAAATTGCAAGTTATTTGGATATGCCTAGCTTGTACCTCCTTCACAAAGTTTCTTTCTGGACAGAACTTTGGAAAATCATAATTAAATGAATACTAGCCAAATGAGGTTGCATTTTGGCATGTGGCAAATATATGGACAAAAAAAGATGTCCAAGGAGTTTGAGGTCAATTGGGCAAAGCAAAATGGCACTTGCTTCACAATGTGCCATTTAGGGCGGAATATGAAATGAGTTGTTTGAGGATGATGATAAACATTATAAATGAAATATTTTTCCATATTTGATGAAGATATGGCCCAAACAATTTATGAGAATTATTTGGGAAGTTTAGGAGTGATGGAAATATAGGTTGCTTCACAACCTAGGGCAAAAAGGATTATTCCTTTAATAGAAAAGGAATATTCCCAATAAGAATATTGGGATTTGGTCCAAGGTGAAAATGGAAGGGTCTAGGGAAAGATTTGGGTATGACAATCCACTCTGGAAAGGAAAGAAGAGGGCATCTTCTTCAATTTCCAGACCACAAAGCCACAGAAAAAGAAAACTTAGGCAAAAACCTCAGAAAATCAAAAGAAAAAGAAAGGGCCAAAAATCAGGCGGTTACAACTCTTACCCTCTTAAAGAAATCTCGTCCTCGAGATTTGGTTGCTCAGGGAACAAGTATGGATATATCTGACCTTAAGAAAACCGTTTCCAACTCGGGTATCCTTTCTCCTTTATTGTTGTTCCCACTAAATTTTTCATCTGACTTACCTGACTCGCTTCGGGGTGGTTTGCTTTACTGTATCCACATTCTGACAGATCTTACATTGCTAGTTCATGCTTATTCTAGCTCCAATTCTTTTCATATCTAGTAACTTAGCTGACTATGATAGATTATCCTGACTGCAATATATGCCTATCTCACAAATCCGAGAGTGATTTCTTATGGCTGTGTGTGTGTGTGTGTGCTGACAATCTTCCATGAATTAGTGATCAAACTCTTTTGATGCACACCCAAGCTCTGACTCCTTGCATTGGGTTTCTCCACTATATGCAGGTCCTTCGGGCTCCAAGCTGTGAGTTGATGCATAACCATTTTCTGACAGATTCTGACTTATCGCAGAAGTCTCTGGATCGTCTTAGCAGGCTCCACTGTCTTGAGTATCAGATCCATACCAAATATTTAACTGTCTCATGTCGTGGCCATCAGGAAGGGATACGACCTTATATGATAATATCCTCATACTTGACTAACGGTGGTTCTGACAGACAAACTTTTATTCATGCCAAGCTATCCTTTGGTGATTCTCATAGTTGAGGGCACATGCTTCCAGACATAGTTGTTGGAGTCAAACTGTTGAATTGTCCTTTGGTCGGACGTTGCACACCCAGATATTCGACACTGAGAAAGCTGAGCATATACTATCGACTGAGAAGGTTGTCTGGATATGGTGTCCTTACCAAAATTGAGCAGACCCCTCAGGTGAATATCCATGGTGATCCATACTGACTCAGACTGCACGGGGTATCTGCACCATGCGGATCTTGTAACAATTTTCATACCTGCATCACCGGTCTTGCTCCTTCTTTACTGTTTTCCTTGTTTGGATCCTTGGCTGAAGGAGTGGGGTCATATTGTTTCTCTGTGTGACCATAGTTTCTGTCTGGTGCAATATTCTGACAGGCATACTGTTATCCGCATCTTCTGACATGGTTACCCATTAAATGGTAGGTTCAACACCTCTCAAGTTCTGACCGTAGAAAAATGATCATCCGAACCCTTGCAAGAAATCAACAAATAAATCAGTAGCCACGAGAACGGTCTTTACAACTCAGATCTGGGCATTACTGAAATAACTCAACCACGGCTCAGGACGGTCGAAAAGAAGCTCAGAGCATGAGACCGGGTCGATAAGAAGAAAGTGGCAGCTTCCTAAAATAGCCAAAAAGCAGCTATCACTACAAAAAAAAGACACATCCGTGACATTTTGGGCCAAACAAATTTTTTCCTGTCATACATATGTCACTTCTATGACGATAATTGTGACAAAACCCGGTATCTTGATGGATGTGGTGGGCTCCTACTTCTATGACAAAAAATCATGACAGAAAAATGGTCTTTTCGTCCTGGGCGGGCCGGAGACGTAGCTGCATGACATTCTTTGGGCCGTCCATGACGGAAAAAACCATGGTAGAAGCGAGGGGGAGGAAAATTTCAGGGAGTTCCCGGTTACGGTGGGAGGTCGGGGACCGAGCGATGCGCGTTTCTCTCGTACACGTACACGCGTGTGTGCGAGGCGTTGACTCTTACTGAACCCGAGCGAGGCGTTGGGCTCTAACTGAACCCGAGCGATTGCACTGCAGGCTACATGTTACTGAACCCGAGCGATCGATTCCTTCGCTACTGCTGCTAAATGAAGCCAATCGATGCTGCCTCTCT
>NC_041387.1:607705869-607718323 GCF_002162155.2 Triticum dicoccoides | reverse complement strand
TGGATGAACAGTGAGCGGTGGGAGTGGATGAACAGGACCCGTGGCGTTGCCTTTGGATGAACAGGACCCCGATCGATCGAGCCGGTTGGGGCTGGATGAACAGGACCCCGTGAAGGGCTGGATGAATAGGACGACCCCGTGAAGGGCTGGATGAACAGTAGACGGTGGAGGGATGGATGAATAGTAGCCCGTGGAGGGGTGGTTGAACAGGAGCCCGTGGAGAGGGGTGGTTGAACAGTAGCCGGTGGAGTAGCGCGTGGTGGAGGCTGGATGAACAGGAGCCCGTGGATAAACAGTCGCAGGTGGAGGCTGGAGGAGGTCGACGGTGGATGAACAGTAGCCCGTGGAGGCTGGAGGAGGTCGACGGTGGAGATGAACAGTATCCCGTGGAGTCCCGTTTTGCGGTACGCCACACCCCTCCCGATGAACATGACCCCCGTTTCGATCGTAGCGCTCCAACACAAGTCCGTTTTGTCCGTTTTGCGGTACGCCACACCCCTCCCGATTAACAGGACCCCCGTTTCGACCGTAGGAGGTCTGTTTCGTCCGTTTTGCGGTATGCCACACCCCTCCCGATCAACAGGACCCCCGTTTCGACCGTAGGAGGTCTGTTTCGTCCGTTTTGCGGTACGCCACACCCCTCCCGATGAACATGACCCCGTTTCGAATGTGGCCGGTCGAACACAAGGCCGTTTCCTTCGTTCTGCGATACGCCAGGCCTCGTTTCTACCGCCAGTTCCGTCCAAGCCCTCCCGATGAACACAACGACGCATTCAGTTCTGACCCAGCCGGTTGGCTCCCACGCGTTCCGTTGTCTCCCGATGAACACGACGCATTCCGTTGCCTCCCCATGAACACGACGCATTCCGTTGCCTCCCCATGAACACGACGCATTCCGTTGCCTCCCCATGAACACGACGACGACGCTGTTTCTCCGTTCCGACCCAGCCATGTACATGAGCCCTGGCCATACGTATGCGCGAGTAGGCGTTCGAGACCCCACCCGTATGTACACATACGTGGCAGTATTTTCTTTCTTGCGCATTGGCCGTTGTACGTACGTGTACATGCTACGTGCGCGCCTCTACTACGACACATGCGCGCCCCTACATCGACCAGTATATATGTACGTACACGTTCGCGAGCAGAATGACAACGCTATGTACGCTTCGACCAGGTGGGTCCCAACTGTCAGACACTTCCTTGCGTGCGAAGATGTAGCTGGTGGGTCCCAGCAGTCAGGGGGAAACGTTTTTTTCACGAAAGATGGTGGCCCGTCCGGTGGGTCCCCGCTGTCAGGTGGAGGAATAATTATTTTGGATGTAATAAGGAGGCACTTCCTTGCTGCGGCCGTGGACCCAGCTGTCAGCCTCTCCACGTACAGTCCACATCCGATGGAAGCCGTTCCTTGACCACGTTGACCACGCTGCACCGAGAGCACTAGGGCGGTGGACGACGGCGAGGCCTAGAAAGGGGACGACGCGGAGCCGGGGAAGACGCGGCAGTGGATGCCCACGCATAGAGGAGTACAAGGGTTCACTGGTTCGCTGCGGTGTGAGGCTGCCGTCGCCGCAGAATAACAGGGGGTGTAGGTGAGTAGAGGGATGGCCTGGCTAGCGGTGGGAGGATTAGGCGGCGGTGAGGCCTCCGCCGCATCGCAGCCGGCCACGGGAGGCAGGAGCACGAGGCACGACTGGCGCTGGTTTTGGCGGCTGGAGCAAGAAGACCAGAGGTTGAAGAAGCACTCCGGCCGTTGGATGGACATCATACGGTCACTGGAGCTAGAATCATGCATATTGAATAAATTGACAAAGCCCTCCGTCCCCGTCAACTTAGAAGGCCCACAAGTCAGCCTGCCACTATACTGGGTCCCATCTAACAGGGGGAGTATTCATTTTTTTTGTGCGTAATAAGGAGGCACTTCCTTGCGGGCGAAGATATAGCTGGTGGGTCCGAGCTATCAGCGGTGGTAACGTTTTTTTGTGAAATACAGAGGCCATTTCGGTGGGTCCCTGATGTCAGGTGGAGGAATCATTATTTTGCGCGTAATAAGGAGGCATTTCCTTGCGTGCAGCCGTGGACCCAGCTGTCGGCCTCTCCACGTACAATCCACTTCAGATGCATGTCGATCGTTGACCATGTTCACCAGGCCGGGCCGAGAGCACCAGGGCGTTGGATGACGGCGAGGCCTAGGAAGGGAACGACACGGAGGCAGGGAAGACTCGATAGTTGTTTCCCACGCGGAGGGGAGTATGACTGTACGAGGGTTTACTGGTTCGTCTGCCGTCGCCGGAGAATAACAGCAAGTGTGGGTGAGTAGAGGGATGGCTAGGCCAGCGATGGGAGTACGGTGGGGTGGTGAGGCCTGCGCGGCAGCAGAGCCGGCCGCGGGGAGGAGGGAGCAGGCAGTCCCGCCGGTGCTTGTTTGAGCGGCTGGAGCAGGAAGAGCAGAGATTGAAGAAGCACGACGGCCGTTGGATGGCCATCCAACAGTCACTGCTTGTGCGTCAACCTTTTTTTAGGAAAGCCTCAAATCTGTGTAAAACAACATACAACCCATCTGCCATTATTTCTAATAATTTACAGCCCATTTGCTAATTCTTAAGGTTTTTTTGGAGCCCATATTATTTTTGTTAGCATTACAACCCATATTTGCAAATTTCGGTGCTGTCCGAACTGTTTTTAATTCCGAAATTTCGACTCACATTCAAACTGATTTTAAAAATAAATGTATATCAATATAAAATCCAATAAATTCTCAATGCATAAAAATTAATGTAATTTAAAATCTCGAAATAAAAAAAAAGATATTTGAAACTAATTGTCGGTTTGATGTGTTTTAAAAATGTACAACCCATTTCTCATTACTAATGGGCCATTTTCTCGGCCAGCCGAATGAAAGCTCTCCTCGTCTTGAAAGATTTGCAGCCCAACAGGCCTGACAAAGCGACTTGGCAAATCACAAAAAAACTGGGCTGTGGCCGTGGACCCAGCTGTCAGCCTCTCCACGTACAGTGCTCTTCCGATGGAATATCGTTGACCACATTGACCACGCCGCGCCAAGAGCACCAATGCGGTGGACGACGGCGAGGCCTATGAAGGGGATGACGTGGAGCCGGGGAAGACGCGGCAGTGGATGCCCACGCGGAGAGGAGTACGATGGTTCACTGGTTCGGCTGCGGTGTGAGGCTGCCGTCACCGCAGGGCCTGGCTAGCGGTGGGAGTAGTAGGGGGCGATGAGGCCTCAACGACAGCACAGCCGGCCACTAGAGGCAGGAGTAGGCGGTGTCCCCGGTGCTGGTTTGGGCGGCTGGTGCAAGAAGAGCAGCAATTGAAGAAACAGGAGGACCGTTCAATTCAAATCCAATGGTTACTGCTGCTAGAATCGTTTGTTGACTAAGTTGACAAGCCCTGCGTACGCGTCAACTTAGTAGGCCCACAGGTCAGCCTCCCAACCAATGCACCCCAAATGTCAGTGGGAGGAATCATTTTTTTTCGCGTAATAAGGAGGCAGTTGATTGCGTGCGGCCAGGCCAGCGGAGGGAGTAGGGTGGGCCGGGGAAGCCTGCGCGGCATCACAGCGGTCCACAAGAGGAGGGAGCAGGCAGTCCTGCCGGCGCTAGTTTAGGCAGCTGGAGCAGGAAGATCAGAGATTGAAGAAGCACGTCGGCCATTGGATGGACATCCAACAGTCACTGCTGCTAGAATCGTGTGTTCACTGACAAAGCCTTGCGTAAACAAGTCATCCTCGAAATCTGTGGCGTGTATAGCCCATTTGCTATTATTTTTATAATTTTTACTCATTTTCTAATTCATATGGAATTTATTGCAGCCCGTTTTCCATTTTTAGAATTGCTGGCCATTTTCTGGTCAGTACCAGGGTCAAAAAATTAACTAAATATGTGGGAAATTTTGAGAATTCACAAATTTTTGCTGGGGAACGAAATATTCTTAATCCAAAAATTAATTGCCATACTAAAAAAAATTTAAAAATAAATTAGTACTATGTCATGTTAAATCCAATGAAATACGTATAAGATATAAGTGAAGAACAAAAACAAAAAAAGAAACTAATATCCCATTTGCTATATTTTTTTTGGAATTTTCAACCCCTTTTGATATTACTTTTAACAGACATGGGCCATACTCTTTGGACAGGATGGAATGCATCCCTCCTTGTCTTGAAAGATTTGCAGCCCAGTAATTCGGAGAAAACAAATAGGCCTAGCTTGGGTATACTTCAAAAAGAAATACTGGGCTACCTATTTTCCCAAAGAACTGGTGCATGAGCATTTAGCTTTATTTATTTATTTACTTATTTATGTTTAGGGTACCATGAGCATGTACCTGGGCCGGATTCATGTGAGAGCTTCCCTTCTAGTTAATTATGGGCTTCTCTATTGGGCCTTCATCAGTGGGCTGCATGTTATCAACAAGTGGAAAATGTGTTCCGTACGAAAAATAGTATGAGCTATGTACGGTATGGGGCAGTAAAGGATCAAACCATGCAACAACTTCCAAAATATTGTGTTTGTCGTTCTAACAACACATTTATTCAACCAACAGACGGAATATACTACTGATTGTACATTGAAAACAGTAGCAGCAGCAACCAGGGCTGGGGGTGCAACAAAAGCAGTAAGCAGGCCGGAAGAGTGAAGACGCAGCTCTCTCTTCCAAACCAAACATCTGCCATCATTACAAAAGGGCTACCAAAAAAGAACAAGTGTATGCATCAAACTAAATAAAGATCCTACTACACAAGTGTACGCATCTAACTAACTGGCTCAGTTAGACGGTACTATTTATTAAGCTGTGGAGATTGGCTGACGGCTTGAACCAGATGGGTGCCTGACAGGGAAACTCCAGCCAGCAGGTCGAAGTCTGATACTTGCGACCCTCTCTCCTACTTTGGGCTGCAGAGCGTGGCGGCACATATCAGGGTATGGTGCATGCAGAGACGCATGGTATGCTGTGTACACACAGTTTTGCCTGATGAACGAAACCGCGCTGCCATCATGATCCTTGCCGTCGGTTATCTCCTGGTTAATCGGATAATTCAGTCCGACAAACAGAGAGCGTGTACCAAGGCTACTTACCAGCCTCCAGTCAAAAACTCCTGAAGGCCCAGAGAAGCTGGGATCCTGCTCAAAGACCTTGCAGTGACTGTGATTGTATTTCGTGAAACAACACGTCCGGTACGTGCAAACGATCATCAATCTTTCACCATCGTCTAATCGAGCCAGGAACCACCTGCAACTGCCATGCCGCTTTTCTTTGAAAGGTTCTGGGATTAGGAAGGGTAGGGACACCAGGCGGCCTACAACATCATATCAAGTTGGAGTCAAATAAAAAGGGCTCTTGATTTAGTCAATCTTAAGAACAACATGTTATGAGCATGAATATTTTTTCAGTAAATGTTGACAGTAATATAAGCAAGCCATCATGATATCATAGGAAAGTAACATACTGCTGTAACAGCCTTTGTAGCGATGACTGGAGTAGGCCAGCAATACGTCTAGCCATAGAAGGAGTCGACAACGTAAATTAAGCCGTTGTGTTCAATGGCATCAGAGAACCATGGAGGATGTATGATCCTGCGATGGACGTGCAGATTTATCCACTTACCGCAGTGACCTGTTAGATAGGCGAAACCGCGGTTGAAGAACGCAATTAGCCTGAAGTCTTTATAATTCGCAGATCTTGTGGGCACTCGGCAGATTACAACCTTGAGCAAATCAAACTTGGTATCATGTTGGCTACTGTAAGATTCCGAGTATTCTGGGCCGCGGTGCTAAAGCAGTGCAGTGTTAATCGAAGGAAGGGGGATCAATCGCCGGGTGTAGACCTCCATGAGCACCCAGCTGCCGCGACCATCGACGAGCACCATCCAAGACGTGTTCATGCGGACCCAGTACATACCGTTAATGTAGTTGAGGCTGACGGGGATCGGATCGCAGTCAAGGGGGTTGATGCTCGCCACCCTACGATCGTTATGCTGCGTGACACACCGTTTCTGAAGATCAGGCGACATCAGCAAGCAAGGAGCTAGCTTAAAAAGCTCCGGCCTAAGGGCTTTGAGTAAACGGTACAGCCCCGACGAGCACGCGACAAGCGGCATGGTACTGAGATTGTCCACATGCAAAACAATGAGCTTGATTACCTCTATGGGGAGCGACTTCTAGCCACTCTTTTGGCGGACGCTGCTCGGTTCTGCCATTGTTAGTGCTTGGGTTTGGACGAGGGGGGGAGGCGCCTTAGCGGGGATGGAAGATTGGACGAGATTATGTGCGGACAAAGATGGAGAAGCGAATATGTGCTGCGGGAAGTGGACGGGTGATGATGACTACAGCACGCCGCTTGACTTACGAGACACATACCAGCATCGTAGGGTCATGTCGATGCCAGACAACTTGCTTGAGTGATCACAGTACTGGTACTCCCTACATTACCTACTACAGTACTATGCCCTAACTTGCTTGAATAGAGTAGTAGAGTAGGACTTTGCTCTTCTACTAGCACCTGAGGAGTAGTATATTCTAATCTAAAATAGTTACAAACTTCAATGCCCAAGCGTGAAACGACTACGAACCGTGCTCAAAGACCGTGTCTACGTGGTGTTTGGACTTATATGCAAAAAAATAGCAAGATGCCCGTGCATTGCACGGCACACCATCATCACCAACTCGGTTTATTCTCTACTCCTACTCCTATAAAAGACTGAGGGGCTGTTTGGATTGTGACTACCTTTGCCATATATTGCCACATGATTTTTGCCACAATTGCCACACTTGCCTTAGTTGAGTTGCTCAAATTGTTAGCCACACTTTGGCTTGCCTAAGGGAATCTTGCCACACTTTTTGTGTCTATGACATGTGGGGCTCACTGCTCATAAAAAAATCTTTGCCTTAGGTGTGGCTAGAACCAAACACCTATCTAACTTGGTCAAACTTTCCTAAGATTAGGTGTGGCAAAGTGTGGCAAGGTGTGGCTAGGAACCAAACAACCCCTTAGTTGGTGATGATGGAGGCGAGGAGGCGTGTTCAGCTGGGCGTGCAGCGGACGGCGCAACACTATTCGATTTGTTATAAAAAACAAAGAAGAGTAGTAGAGATAGAGACATAGGGAGGACCACGAGGTTGTGGGAGATAAGGATGAACGAGGCAGGGCCTTATCTGTAAATGTGGAGAGAGGTGCGGGTATCTTTTGTAAAATTGTCATAGTTGGATCTCTATCCGTCAGATATAGATCAGACGGTCTATATTACAAGATGGCAGGCATACCATCATCACCAACTCGGTTTTCTATAAGAGTATAAATAAATATAAATATAGATATAGATATAGATAGAGAGAGACTAGGGAGTACTAGTAAGGACACCACCTACTGCTTCGTGCACTACTCCTAAGCTCCATTCGGTGGCCGCAACGTCCCCTACAGCCACTCCCTCCTGCGCTACATTCGGCGGGCGCTGTTGAAATTTGGGGAGCGCACTCTCGCGACTGCTGGTAGTCACGACTTCACTGACGACGACTTCTTCCCCGACCTCGGCAACCTCTTCCTCAACGACATGGGCGACAACCTCAACGCCAACGGTACTGCTCCCGTTGCACCGTATGTGTTTCTGTCCTTCCTGTTCGAAATCGTGGTAGGATTCATGTTTTACTCTGTATCCTACTACTATGCTAGTCCACATGATTAGTTTCATCTCTGTTATAGCCGTCATGATTTATTTTGTGCTTATTCAGATTAAATCTCGTAGTAACTTGCTCATATATTCAACTGGTGCAACATCCCCTACAGCCACTCCCGTTTCATGGACGGCCTGGTCGATGCCTCCAAGGAGCCCTTCGTCCACTGCTATGAGTGCCCGATGCCGTTTTGTGGCTCGCCGACGGACATGGTGCATCACCTCACAGATGCATGCAGCGGTCACTACTGGCCCTTGGCGGAGAACATCAAGTATGAGACGTGCTACCCGTTCACCATGCCGGAGTCGCTGGAGGATCACCGCCGCCTGCTAGTCTCGGAGGAAGACGGCAGCATCTTCCTCTTGATCGTGGGCACCGGCAAGGCCCGCGCAAGCCGCCGCCCTGTCTCTGTAATGTGCGTCAGGGGCGACGCCGCTGACGCTGACACTGACACGAGGCCGATGTACGGGTGCGTGGTTAGTGTTACTACCCCTCCGGGTCGCGTGGGTGGCGACACTGGCCTCATCGAACGGACTTGGACTCTGGGGAGCTGGGACTATCCTGCCAATGTGGACTTGGAAAACCCATGGCATCCTTTACCCACCGACGCGGTGCACAGGGACTCCAAGGAGGTTCACCTGGACATACGCATTATCAAGTTAAATGTTGATCATTAGTCTTCGCTCAATGTAATCCCCTGTCTAAGCATGTGGAGACTTCCATGCAAGATCTTGCTCTATTGGAGTATCACGCATGAATAGAAGTGTATCCGTTTATGGTTTAGTCTAGAATCTTCCATGTATGAATTTTTACTACAGTACTGGTGAAAGACTTACGATGAACCATTTCTTACATCTCCTCTGCCCCCTTGCAAGTCATTCTGATTTAATCCCTCCGTCTAGGTGTATAAGGGCATGGTTAATATAACTTAATAGTATAGCCAACTGTTGACTATAAGAAAGTGCCATATCATCTGTAGCCAACATGTATAACAATTGATACTCAAAAACTAATTCTTAAAGATCATTTCTTGCAAAGCACAATAAGTGTTATTTCTTCACAAGTTTTGGATGCAGGTTGAACAGTTGAGCGCTTTTGTTTGCAAAAGATACCTTTTTATCGATTTCACCCGGATGTTTGTGAGCTCTAGAGATGAAATAATATCCGAAGAAACCTATCGATACCCGTTACACATGAGATGACCCCCACATCCTTTGTCAAAATAAACAACTCCCGATCAATGCTTTTCACTCTTCGGTGCAACGCACGGGCACCTTACTACTATAGATTAGTACGACCAAAAATTGAACCAACATTATATATAGTATAATAAATGCTGATGCATGTAACCTAAAATTATATCATTCAAAACTATTTTCAAATACGAATCCAATGATATCGTTTTTGTTAACATGCACTAACATTTTGTCAGTTAAATCTTCAGTCAAATACAATGGGGGACTAATAAACCACGACCGATGTAGGCCCTGTTTGGATCCATGGGTTAGAGTTAGTTTGGGTTAGTTTGGACCCAACTAACCCAAAAGTATCCAAACAGGAGGGTTAGTTTGGGTTAGATGCATCTAACTCATCCAAAAAATCTAACCCACCCAAGAGGTGCTTATTCGGGTTAGTTCTTCTCGGGGCCATTAAAAACACATTTTCTCTCGCTCTTCCTGCAACATATCCTTCCCCACTTCCTCGAAGCTTCTCGTTCTCTCCCTCCCTCCCTCTCGCACCGCCCGTGAAGGCGCCTCGCCGTATCCGTGCTCCATCTAAACCTGCCATCCAAACACCTCTTTGGTTAGAGTTATTCAGGGTTAGTACAAGTGTAGAGGGCGGCGCTGCACAGGAGTCTCACCTCTCACCCCGCTCGTGGCGCGGCACTAAAGCCGTCATATCACAAAACCCAACCACTCCCAGTAATAAGTGGCCTGGTAAAATAAACAGACAAGCAACCATCACATCCCTCCGTCTTTTTTTGCATTTCATCTCTCTGCATTTACTTTCTTCGGTTCATCTCGCACACTCGATCCCTAGCTACTACTCCTAGGGCCAGTTCTTTTGGCGGCTTCCCCAGCTTTTCCCACAAGACTAGTCACAGTGGAGAGTAACAATAAGGCGCCTCACTCATTTATTTGGGCTTCTAAACTACTACTCCCTCCGTCTAGGTGTGTAAGTCATCTTACAAAAACCAAATAATCCCAAAATACTTAGGCGCGGTGCATTAACTTCTACCTCGTTTCTTGTTTCTTGACATATCAACCAATAAGAAATGAGGGTGTGCATGCTTTTAATGACTTGATACTATCAAACACGACATGCAGTGGTTAGTTCATTGCATGCAATACTATTAATTAGCAAATAAACATTAATGTCTCTCATTTTTCCCTTCTCGTTGGTCATGGTGCACAGCCTAAGATGACTTACTCACCTAGACGGAGGGAGTACTCTGTCCTGGTTTATTCCTCACCATTGTAATTTGTGCTAAATTTTGACCAAAGATTTAAGTGATAAAATGTTACTCCCTCCGTCTAGGTATGTAAGTCATCTTACGAAAACCAAATAATCCCAAAACACTTAGGAGCGGTGCATTAACTTCTACCTCGTTTCTTGTTTCTTGACATATCAACCAATAAGAGATAAAGAGTTTGCATGCTTTTAATGACTTGAGATATCAAACATGACATGAAGTGGTTAGTTCATTGCATGCAATACTATTAATTAGCAAATAAACATTAACGTTTCTCGTTTTCTCCTCCTTGGTCACGGTGCATAGCCTAAGATGACTTACTCACCTAGACGGATGGAGTAGTGCATGTGACATGCACTAACATTTCATTAGTTAAATTTATGATCAAAATTTGACACAGATTACAATGGGGACCAATAAACCAGGATAGAGGCAGTAGTTATGAGATTACTAATCTAGAACTGGCCCCTGGTACTCCTACTAGTAGTAGCTAGTACTCAAGTTGGAATTCCAATTGCACGGCACAACTTGTTAGGCAAAAAATTCGATACATGGTGTAGGAAGCGGTTTGGGAATTTGCATGCCTTTCCAACCAGTGAGATACTCCGTACAAAGTACGACCGAGAAATAACCACAGAGAAGGAAGCTAAAAGTAAACAATCAAATGAGCATTTTTGCATTTGTTTTGCATTGAATCGTTTCACAAGCTTGACTAGTGCTGTTTTTCTACTTTTACAAAAACCGCATCGTAATGTTAAAACGTGCATTTGCACGTACATAAGTAATAGTAGTACTCCCTCTGTCTAGGTGTACAAGTATTCCCTCCTTCTTGGTCACGGTGCACAACCAAAGATGACTTATTGACCTGGATGGAGGGAGTAGCATAGTCTGCAAGCATATATCGAGAGAGACGTGTAGTCCGATAGTATATAGTAAAGTTTGTGCTATATGCACGTACTTGCAAAATGCATATGAATACACAAGGTTTCCAAACTTTCCATTTTGCATACTTAATTAAGGATGCTAAAAATTCCTAAATGTTTGGGATCTATCATTTGCGTCCCAAAACTAATGAGATCGCCTTACGAAACAAAAACTATACTCCTCCTAAAAGTCACGACGCTCGCAGGAGCGCTTGCAGCGCGCACGAGTGCCCTGATATGCGGCCATTTCCCAGCGCGCCGACACAACGTCTCTTCCTCAGCCTTGCAACTCACGAGGTGCTGATTGGAGGCTTGCCAGCGGGCGAGCGCGATCTCACCGGTGTGGTGATCCGGCGCCAACAGGTACTCTCCTCGCTAGAAGCATGCACCCGGTCCACGTACCGCCAAGCATAGATGAGGCGCTTGGGCCCAACTGCACTCAGGGTGTCGGCACGGGCGTCCTCTGCCACCCTCACGGCCCTCGCATGAGCCTTTTGCCAAAGAGCCAATTGCCTGACTCTCTCGGAAGCGACATAGGCCTCCCAGGCAGCTTGTTCCGCGGTGCGCTTCTCTTCCTCGGCCTTCTTCTCCACCTCTATTTTGGCGCACTCTGCTAGAGGCAAAGCCTCCCACAAGGCGACATCCATTTCTTTCCAAAGCTCCTCAAAGGCTGGGGGGCTCGGCGGGCGGCGCGGCATTCTCCTCGTAGCAGGGAGCCGACGGATCCTCCGACGCGCGTGCTGGCGAGATTGGGAACACCGACGCGTCCACCTCGACGCGTCGCGGCGAGGAGCGGAACACCGACGCGTCCTCCTCGACTAGTGGCGGCGAGGAATGGAACGGCGACGCGTCGCGTCGTGGCAAGGAGCAGAACACCGATGCGTCCTCCTTAACTACTGGTGGCGAGGAACGGAACGGCGACGCGTCGCATAGCAGCGAGGAGCGGAACACCGACGCGTCCTCCTCGACTAGTGGCAGCGAGGAACAGAACGACGATGCGTGACTGTCCGCGCGGCGCAGCGAGGGGATCCTAGGGCTTGGGAGGGGCAATGCCATGGTGGTCGACGTGAGAGGGAGGGGGAGGAGATAGCGATGAACGTGAACATGAGGGGGAGGAGATAGCAATGTCGTGGGAGGCGCAGTATTTATAGCGAGCAATGGCACACCTACGTAAGATATGGACTGAGTTGCACTGACTTAACTGCAGGTCCAGTTGCGTCACTGACATGTGGGCCAGTCCCCTGTTGGGCCCATATGTCAGTGACTCAATGCACCTGAAGTTAAGTAAAAGCTATGTGGGCATATTTGTTGGAGTAAATTATGGGGGAGCGAAGGGGTGGAAATATTGCTGTCACAACGGATTGGAC
>NC_041387.1:607657072-607705382 GCF_002162155.2 Triticum dicoccoides | reverse complement strand
CCCACACATGTTCATATTTCAAGGTGCACTAAATTATTGCATGCGATGATAAAGGCTGGCCACAATGGTGGTATCTTAGCTGGTATCATGCACACGGGAATAGCAAACATGCTGATGTGGCAAAGAATTAAAGAAGAGAGGGGGGGGGGGGTTGGAGTAACTAGTGTTCATGCATGCATTGGTAAACACATTTTTTTGTGAAGAATGACAACATTAGTTGAGTACTTTTGCAGACTTCAAAAACTATTCCACCGCCTCTACTATCTTGCTAAGAGTAGGTGAAAATTTTGAATCGAGCCCTTTAAACTAGAAGGGAGGTAGTGGTACTCTAATAGCTAACCTTGTTGTGATGACAAGATAGGACATGGCACGCACCTGGACGGAGGAACTAGTCTGCATTGTGCATTTAAGTTTTGTCTGAAGTCAATGTACCTCTACTTTCACCAGACTTATAGAAAAATGTACTAGTACTCATTATAACCAGCATTCACAATGTCAACATTCACTATGTCAAATCAATATTTTACACTCATTATAAAACATAGTTCTTATACTCATTATAATCAGTATTGTAGATATTGATATTTTTAGTATAAATTTGGTCGTGGGATTTCATTGATGCCTGTCAAAGCGTGGAGAAAGCGGAGCTTAGGGCTTGCATTGCCGGTCTCTACATATGTATTTCTCTTCATAATCCCGTAATTTTAGAGACTGATTGCGCTTTTCTGGTAGCATCTCTTGCATCGGGGGACTATGACAGGTCTGCTATGCATGACCTAAATATGAAAGCGTTGAGCATCTCGAAGTTGATCAACAATCTTCAATTGACAAAGATTAGCCGTTCGGCCAATAAGGTGGCACACTTAATCGCTAAGTATAGCTTTGACAATAGATTAGATGGTATTCTTGTAAATAACGTACCGCCCTGTGTGGTGAATATTGTATCGAATAAGTGTACTGGTGTGGCTGGTTAATTAATATAAGGTGGTGTTAAAAAAGTATAAATTTGGTCAAACACTTTGCGAACGGTTGAGGGAGTAAAAAGGACCAGAGGGAGTATCATGCATGCGGAGTAGGCAAAAAAAATTGCTCATTTATAGCCGGTCGAAGTCTCAAAGGGCGCGACCGAGCGAGGGAGGCGAAGGTCGTGGGAGGCGCGACGGTTGACGGAATTAAGTGAAGTTACATCCACGTGCCGGCATGGCATGCGAACAGGCAAAAGCTATACCGTCAGGCCTACGATATGGGTCTAGTAGACATGACATCTAGTGGGTCCCGCATAGTTCTCGAGAACTCTTTGGGGGCTTGCAACCGTTTATCCATCGGGCAAGCCAGCAACCCCACGCCGTTCGCACGCCCTACTCGTCCCCGTCTTCTACCTCACAACAGTTCGCTCCCAGTCGTCCTGTCCTTTCACATTAGTTCGCTCCCAGTTTTTGCGGGGTACAACCGTTCAACTTCTCCTAACCCTCCTCCAAAATCCATGGCCTCCAAAATCTCCTTGGTCGCCACTGAGTACCAGGTTAGAGCCATCACCAGCGATCAGTTCATCGTCATCTACACATGTGGATCCGCGACGGTGAAAGCATGGCTTGCTCGCTTCCTACGCATGTTCAACAGTTCAACGGATGAGTGGGTCGCTGGGCTAGATGTTGAGTACACCACAGTCCTGGGACGAGAGAAGGATCTAAAGGACGAAGAGAGGAAGAAGCCCGCCGTGATCCAGGTTTGCATACATAACGTTTGCTTGGTCTACCACATATGCCATGCCGACATTGAGTGCCAGGATTTTAAGAACTTCCGCAAGGACAAAAGAGTGAAATTCGTTACTGTAGGCTTTAAGAACGACAAGGATGTCCTGCGTCAGATAGGTCTCGTTGTAGGACGGCCCTTCGATCTCCAGAAGGCAAGCCTGGTGTCCTCCTCTCAACCTTCAATGCTGACCCTGGCAACAGCCATGATTGACCCTTCGTACGCTAAACTGAAGAAACCTCATCACGAGTTTCATCATGCATGGGAGTCGAAGACATTAGATGAAGATCACATCCTGTACGTAGCAATGGATGCCTACCTTTGTTTAAATATCTACAAGGGTTGGATGAAGAAGCAGAGCCCATTGTCCGTTTCAAGCAAAGAAGCGTCAATGAAGAGGAAGAGGCAGAGGGACGAGGACGAAGTCGAGGACGTGGACTCAGACTCTGAGTAGGTGGCAGTGCTATCGCTCATGCTAGTTCTACTGCAGTGTCAAGCGGACTAGTTGCTTAGTTTATTTTCAAGGGTGTGTTGTGCTGAGGCCCAGCATAACTATGTTTATGTTCTTTCTCGTTATTTGGACTCTTTAGTACGTATAGTAGTACTAGTACTATGTCTTACTACTGTTCTTCTTGCAGTTGGTACTACTGCTCGTATCTTCGTGTTCCTACTGTACTTAATACATTCTTACTAGTAGTATAATTTGGGTCAGTCGATTTGTGAAAGAAGTTCGACAGAGTGAAGGAAGAAGACGGCAGAAGAGGTGGAAGAAGCCCTTCTAGCCATCCATGTTGCATCAAACGGCTCACATGAGTCGACTGACCCAAATTGCTCCTTCAGATTGTAGGATCCACATGGCATTCAAGGTCTCGAAGGTAGATTCCGCATCCGCACCTGGTTTGCGGGCTCGACACATGCACGACCGGCTTTCGCCATGATAGCCACCATGCACGCCTCCTCCGTGCGGGCGGAGACAACAATGACACGCTAGTTCCTCCTCGCTGGCGTGCTGGAGCACGCGCTCGTCCTCCTCTTCGTACGCTGCATGCATAGACGCGGCTCCACCAGCTGCTCGCGTGCTTGGCAGCGCGGCGGCATGTCGAGGAGGGACTGCAGACGACGTGAGCTGGCGAGCCTTCGGCTTCATGGCACAGGGATGGTGGCGACACGGCGATGATGGGCGAGAAATTGTTGGCCGGAGCAGGCGGGCGCTGGCATGCACAACGGCAGCGGCGGCATATTGATGAGTGCGCGTGTTGGAGCTTACTTTAGTTTTATATAAGGTTGGTCAAACTTAAAAGAAAACCGTACTAGTACACGTAAACATTAGACTTAGTCAGCGCTTTTATTAGTTTTTTTTGAAGTTAGTACCACAACCATGATTCGGAATCCTGTGCAAGCGCGTGAACCGCGGCCGCGCGGTCGATCGAGCGGTGCGTCACCGTGTCGCGCTCGAAGGACATCCACCGAACATTTTTGTGTGTGTGAAAACAATCCTCGAATATTCCTCAACTTTTTTTTTCCTGGGAAAGTTCTTGACGCTGCAATATTTCCATATATTTGAATTTAGCTCCAGTTCGTGTTTATTTGGATTTGGATGTTTAAGGTGCGCCCTAGTTTTTTTAATACTTATTTTGTGTGTGTGACTGAGAGAGAACGTGTGTATGTGTCCATATGTGTGTTGTGGCGGAAGGGCAATGTGGAGACGATGTGCGTGTGATACAGACATAGAGATGTGTGAATGTGCAAATGATCATGCATGAGTGAGACATAGACAGATGCCGATACATTGTGTATACATGAGAGAACGGTCTTCTAGTTTACTTGTGTGTGTGTGTGTGTGTGTGTGTGTGAGAGAGAGAGAGGAGCATCCGTAACACAACAACCATCTCTCTCAATTCGTCCGTCCCTCGCACGATCGCATGCAACACATGCATCAACGCACACATTTTGACACCCTCACCCGACCACTGCCCACCTCAAGGCCAGCACAATCTCTTCGTGAATACCCATTTCTCTCCTTAGGTTTGTTTTCTCTCAATATCTGACACACACACACACACACGCAGCACAACACTCACATACACACACACACACTCCCCCGAGCACACAATTCATCCCCAACCAAGGTTATACGGCGACCACTCTCGCTTGTGCTTCTTTGCACCCCAACATGCACAACACCTCAATCTTCAAAGAGGGCATCGAGCAGATCGAAGACGGCGACCACACCGCGCTAGAGAATGCGAGGTCATTTGGAAGCAGGGTGATGTGACGACGACTGACTGACTCCTCCCCCCACCCTCTCTCTCTCTTGCACAAAATTACCAATCCCTCTCTCCCCCGCACAAAATTGTCAATCCCTCAACCCACGAGATCCTTCCCCTCTCGTCCATGTTTTTCCAGCTCTCTCATCAAACATGTTGTCTCTTCTCCTTCCACGTATACAGAATCCGGATGCACACGCATCTCACGTATATTACATGTCTCCATCTTTCTCACAGACCTAAGTTCTTCCTCTCTCTCTTTCTCTTTCTATCTCTCTCTCTCTCTCTGTCTCATTAGGTTTGTCTCCTACTCCCTCGTCCACATACATACAATCTTTCCCGCCCTATCTGCTCCATCTTCAAAAGCTCTCTCTGCACGTTTCATTCACACATTGGGATATGTCAAAATGTTGCTTCTATAATGGCTGATGTAGAGTTATGGTTGTTTTTGTTGCATCCTACAAAGTAATAACTATGAAATGCATTTAGATTCTCATTTGACTGGGATTATGTGAGTTTGAGCATGTTGTGAAGTACTATAGACCTTGTATACATCTTGGGATTCGACAATGATTGTAACTATTGAATTGTATAGACCATTAGATTCGAAGTCAATAGCCTAATATATTTATTTCACAATTTCAACAAATGATTAGTTCACTACAAACTAAGAAAACAAATGTGTACTCCCTCCATTTTTATTTAAGTACGCGTATTAGCATTGGTCAAAGTCAATTTTTGTAAACTCTTAGAAAGCTTATAACAAAAAATATTAACATATACAATAACAAATAAATACCATTAGATTCATTATTGAATGTACTTTCACATCATACATATTTGTTATGGTAAATGTTTATATTTTTCTATAAACTTGGTCAAACTTTAGGAAGTTTGACTTCGGTCAAACCTAATATGCAGAGTTTACTACTACTACTCGCTAGTTGCTTAGTCGAATCACTCAACACGCCACACGGGGAGTCCAGTGTCACAAAATTCTGAGGTCGGCGCGAAAATCTCCCGCGACCCTGATTCGAGTAGTGGGAAGTTACCATCATAGCCTTCGAAACAGGCCTACGGATGAAGCTTGGTAGGGGGCTGTTTTCGTAACTTCAGGTTCACCCTACCCACCCAACCCCACCCCGGCACCCAGAGTAGTACACCTAAATACTCCCCATTTTCTATCCCCACCGCAAAATAGACTTCTCCACGACACCGCAACCTTCGTGCTCCTACCCTTTACATCGGCGCACTCGTCCATCGTAGCGCATATGCCTCATCGACGACCTCGTACACCACACTGGAGCCGGACCACCGTCGTCGTCGTACACGGAGCCTCTTCCCCGGCATCGTCTTTCATGGTCTCGGATCTGCTTCCCGGAAGACGACGCCAAGCACAGAAGTACCACCGCCGTGGACAATGAACTGACTCCCGTTGCCGGCCATTACACACAGAGGCCGCCGCGACCATCGTTCTCCTCCTCGATTGGTAATGTGTGTATTGAATCACTTAGCAGTACATGTGCAGTTCCAATTTTGTTCATACCTACCCTTCAAATTTCCTGGGTGCTATTGTAATTGTGAGAGTAGAGATAGCAGAGACGTCGGGAAAAGATCGCGCGCACGCGGGAAAAAGCGGCCGGGCGTGCGCTAGTTTTGGCGCGCGGCGTCCGGCGCGCTTTATAAAATCCAACGCCCTCCCACCGCTCTATACCTTGCCACCGGTCTCTTCCCGCTCTGTGCCTCGCCACCGCTCTCTCCTCGCTCTTTTTCGCCTCACCGCCACCGCGCCACCATGCCGCAGCGTCGCCGGGAAACTTGGGGATACCGCGGCGTCCACGCGTGCCCCTCCGGCAGCTTCTCCGCCGAGATCTGGTTCCGCGGGCTGCGCCTCAGCCTCCGTACGACGCGGCGGCGTGGCGCCTCCGGTGGCCTCATATAACATTGAACTTCCCCAACGTGTCGACGCGGGAGCGGGCGCAGGAGCTCGCGCCTCTGCCATGGCTTAGCACCAACGAGGATCATCGCGACAACCAGAGGCAGGAGCACCGTGTCGGCATCACCGAGATGGATGAGGAAGCCATGGCGCTGTGGCGCCAACACTTCCCGCAGGACATCATCAACGAGCGCGAGTTCTACGCGCAAAGGAGGTCGGAGATGGATAAGAGGAGGGCGGAGCGAGCCGCCTATCGCGAGGACAAGCGTAGGCAAAAAGCGGACGCTCAGTTCAACATGAGCCTACGAGCAGCATCGCCCTGGGAATCCGACGATGATTGCTATCTTCACGCCTACAGTCAGACGTCGGAGGAGGACATCACCGAGGAGGAGTCGGACGACGAGGAGTAGTTGAATTATCTTTTTTTATCTATCTATGCTGAGAACTCTCATCTACTCTCTACTCCCTCCGTCTAGGTGAGTAAGTCATCTTAGTTTGTGCACCGTGACCAAGGAGGAGGAGAAAACGAGAGAACTTAATGTTCATTTGCTAATTAATAGCATTGCCTGCAATGAACTAACCACTGCATGTCGTGTTTGGTAGTCTCAAGTCATTAAAAGCATGCACACCCCACATCTCTTATTGGTTGATATGTCAAGAAACAAGAAACGAGGTAGAATTTAATGTGCCGCGCCTAAGTGTTTTGGGATTGTTTGGTTTTCGTAAGATGACTTACACACCTAGACAGAGGGAGTAGTATCTACTTCTCGATCTCAGCACTGTAAACGCTTTTTTAAAGCGCCGCGCGTTGCGATTCTGTTGGAGATGCTCTAACATGGCAGACGAGTGCTTTAATGTTGCCCACAAGATGCGCGAGTATTACTAGTAGTATATTTTCTTGCCATGTTGAGATTTTAAAACCATGAGTATGAACATGCAGAGGAGCAATGAAGACCAAACACGGGATATTCGGGACATCTTCAAGGAGCATGGCAAGTTAAAGAGGAGCTGCACCGAACCTGTAGAACGAGCTTTGGTAAGTAACACCCTTTCAATTACTTTCGTTTAGCCTCGTGTTCTTCGATGTGTATATGTTGCAGTTTCTGTTTCTCTTAAGCGTGGTGTTCTTTGATGTGTAATAAGAAGAGTCTTAATCGTCCTAATGCTTTCGTTTTTAGCTTGATGTGGGAAGTGGGTGTTCTCACCTTGTAGTCTGTTTTTATATTTCTTTTCCTTTCAAATTCACTTCTCCGAGTTCTGTTTATCTGGCTTCTACTAAATGGATCTAGGTTGCTCTGAGTATTGATCTCAAAAAGAAGTAACTTCATGTCAAGATGCAGTTCCTGTGAGGAGGGAAGTATGGTCAACCTCGAGATCATGTTTCCAAAATGAGGCTGGATTACACACAAGGTGCCAGTTCTCTAATGATGCTGGATTAGACACAAGGTGCAAATTCCCAGATGATGCTGGATTACACACAAGCCAGGTGGAGTCGTCAGCTGTTCGTGTCCTCGTGACATTAGTAAAGGCTGAAAGAAAGCGTGCAGCAGCCCTTGAGAATGTAGCTGAGTTCCTGAAGAAGCGAAAAGAGCAATCAGATGCTCTCTTCACCCAAGCCAAAGAAGATATGGAAGAAGCCAGAAATAAGCTAGCAGAGGCAGAGCAGGCTAGGCGTCTCCTGCTATCTAAAACTGTTGTCAATACAAAATTTCCTTCATAGTAGCTAGGTTCAAATGTTTATCCAGTCAGCATGCCTGTTGTGATGTCTGTGCATCTATTGATGTGGCACAAAATGTTTTTTTCGGGTCATGTAATAACAACAATTACTTTCCAAACAATAACAGACGAATCATTGGACATGGTATAGTTCACGCGCAAGCCCGACATTCCAAGTTCAACTTGCACATCAAACTCATGTTCACATATATCTGTCCACAACCATGATTCACTTCAAAGCCAAAAAAAATGTGAGGAGAGTTATAAATAAAGAAAAACCTCTACTTGTTCCTGCTACTAGTGCGAGCACAACAAGTCAAGACCATGCGTAAATTAATTATATTTTAGTCATTTTTTGTGTTCTAAAATGCCCGTCGGCTCACGGAATGACGTGTTGCCGGCACACACGCGGATTCAATGAAGGCAGGCGGGGCAGTCTTAAGCTGGTTGCACGCAGCGAGGAGGCGTGCTCAGCCGGGCCTGCAACGAGTGCGGCCCTCTTGGCCGGCGCGCCGGTTCAATGCCTGCGCTATGAGAGGTCGCATCTGTGTTAGAGCAATCACTCCCTCCAGTCCTTTTTTGTTTGGGTATAACGAAATCTCGTTTTCCTTTCACATTTTACAAGTAAAATTCGTGGACAAATTTTGACCCAAAGTACGATGGGGACTAGTAAACCAGAATGGAGGTAGTAGTTTTTTTAATCAAAGAAGGGTTTCCCCTTCCGATTTTCATTACTGAAAACCAGCATCTAAATCTAAATCATAGTATTTGCCCTAGAACTACCAGGTTCAACATCTCGCAACATAAACCTATACAACCATACGCCAAGGAGGTACGTAGTACTATGAATTCCATTTTGGCTCCATACCAATCGTTCTAAAAGCTACTTACTACTTATAACGTGCCATTGAAAATCGGAACCCTTAACCCCGCTAAAAAAACGATATTTTGAACGTGGCTACTCGATCTGTGGCAATTGGCGAGCCACCGCGCTCCAAGTCGTTCACCTGTGGTCCCAACCATCAACTCCTACGGATCAAATTATCACGCGAGCTGACTATTCCTACAAAGGTGCTCCACCACCTACCCGGTACCCACGAATGCAGCAATCGTGCACCTAGGGTTTTAGGGTATATTTATTAACGTCACCTTTACGTAACACTCATGTGTGCGAGACAGCGAGAGGCCGACTGCGTGCGTGCCCCTCTTCTCTTCGTATATGTACTCCACCGTTTGTCTGGTGTCCAAAAAATTATAATAACTACTAGCAATGTGCCAATGCGTTGCCACACGATCAAAGTAGATTAATACATATTCACCGATTTGATAGAAAAAAATTCTAGTTTTGAAATACGTATATCACTAAAAATATGTTATGTTTCACTCAAAATATATTCCTTTGGCGGTTTTGATGAGATAAGGGAGGAGTGTTGTTGGTTTCAAGATTCGAGAAGTGGTATATGTCTAATTTCTACTCTTACTAGCAAGATGCCCGTGCGTTGCACGGAACATCATCTTGTGGGAGAAAAGGATGAATGAGGGAAGGCCTTATGTGCAAATGTGGTGAAGAGTGTGGGTAAATTGCCATATTTTCCTTCCTATCCGTGAGATATAAATCGGATGACCTACATTGCAAGATGGCAGGCCCACCATCATCACCAACTCTATTTTTTATCTCTACTCTTATAAAAAGCATTGTCGGTGATGATCGTGTGCCTGCCATCCTGCAATATAGGTCGTCCGATCTATATCTGACGGATAGGAAGGAAACTATGGCAATTTTGCAAAAATATACCCACACCCCTCTCCACATTTGCAAATAAGGCCTTCACTCGTTCATCCTTTTCCCCCACAAGATAAACTACTCATACAAATGCATCTTGATGTTCCGTGCAACGCATGGGCATCTTGCTAGTTGTTGCAAAAAGCCCATGTGTGTGAGAGAGAGGGAGAGTGGAGGAGGACGGAGTGCATGTGTGACAAAGACACAAGGAGTGTGTGTGCGATAGGTATAAACTTAAATGAGGCGATAGTGTGTGTGTGCACGATCGAGAGGGCGTGTCTCAAGAAGGGAAGAAAAATCTACATAGATACAAGGAGCAGGAGAGAGCCATGTATGCGATGGTGGAAGCACGAGTGTGCAGGTGTATAAACCTATCTAGAGGCTAGCTAGTCGATAAATGTTTGTGAGAGAAATACGAGTTGGGGTGCGAAAGCGAGAGTTTTGTGTGTGTGAGAGAGAGACGGTAGTCGGGAAGGGGAGTGGAAGTAGGAGTTGTGTGTGTGTCTGTGAGAGAGAGAGAGAGGAGACGGTAGTCGGGGTTGTCTGATCGGTAAACAAATGAATAATGTCAGTCTGTGATGGAGACGAAAAGGAGACCACAACAAATGTTGTGTCTACAGGAGAGAGAGAGAGAGTAATTTTAGTGGTATGAGTCATATGTAGAGACATAGAGGGTGTGTGAGAGAATCCCATAGAGAGAAAGACAAAGTGAAAGACGAGTGGAGACTGTGTGTGTGGCGGTGAAAAAGAAAGCTTAGGTACCGAGTGATACCAGAGAACAGTAGATACGTGAGAGATAATGAAAACCGTGTAATGTATAATGATAGGGAGAGTGTGACACTTCTCAAGGGAGACATCGAGAGACCATGTTTGTGAGGATAGGAGAAACATGAAGTGAGCGTGCGGGTGAGCTGGAGAAAAGAGAGTGATAGCTACCTGAAGGAGCATGCATGCGAGAGAGATGGGCCTGAAAGGAGTAAACAAAAAAGGGATTTAAATATTTGAATTCGAGATGATGATACATGTAATCCATACTCGAACCAAAATTGATCTATCAAACATGCACACTCATATGAATTCACGCACATCTATGTTATTTAATATGTAGATATTACTGATCCATACATTTTAGTAGAACATAATTTGGTTAAATTTTTTCGAATTATACCTTAAGATTTCAAGATCATTGTATTTGTAAATCATATTATACATATAAAGGAGCAGAATTCTTTGTTGTGCTTTTGAAAGTATATAAAAAAAAATGATGTATATAGAATGTAATTCCAATTGAAAATGGATCCCGCCCCCCAAATAATAGAATACAAACGGGATTCAAATTGAGTTGGCACGAGCGTAAACATGCACTATGCAAAATTTGAACGAAGCGGGGAAAGTTGCAGTAACCGTCCGAAACCAAAATCTGCGAGATGGAAATTACTACTTCCTATCCCTGCCACGCAAAGCCTATCTGCTGGATATCTATAGGTTTCGATAGGGGTAGGTTTGTAATTTCACCCAAATGTGACGTAACCGCCTCTCACCCGGATTCATACACGGTGGGCGCCAAAACACAGTGTGTCTTTGGCCAAAATCGACTCCCTCCCCGATTCATATTCATATACACGGTGGGCGCCAAAAACAAACTCTTGTCGGCAAATATTCGGTGTATGCGAGATTACCGTCCTATCCCCAACTGACTAATGTTGCTGTGATGTAGTAGAAATTCGAAACGGGGGCTAAGTTTGTAAATTTCCTCGCATTTGAGACAAGCGCGCCCTGAATACATGTTTCCCCCCTTCCTCTCTACCTCCCTTTCCCCCATTCGTACTCCGTGGGCGCAAAAACACCCTCTCCACCCCACCCTCCTCCGTCTGCCGCCGCCCGCCTCCCCATCCACCGCCGTCCTCCTCCACCATGACGGAGCTGATACGCCGACGCCGCCGTCCATTACAAGAGATTGACCTCTCTCATCCACGGCTTCGGACCGGGATCCTTACATCCCGTCCTCTCGCTTCATCCCCGCCGTCGTCCACCTTGCCGGCGCCACTCCTACGACCGTCTCGTCAACCGCACCCCACCGCCACCGTCTACCCTCCTAGATCTAGTTCCACGCCGCCGATAGCCATCACTACCGCAACATCGTCAAATTCTCAGCAGATGCATACACGGCGCCGCACCAGAGGCGGTACTCTTTTGTATCTGCTCAACTTATTTATCGCAGCAGGAAATAGATCACCACTGCTTTACTCTGATTTCTTGTCTTGGTTGCGAAGTTGCCTTTGTCCGGTTTGCACCTTCAGATCCGCCATGGCACGCTCAACACTATACTCACAATGCTTATTGTTTTCCCCTTTTATATTCCACACTAGTTAAATCATAGTAGACTAAAATTTTCAGAGCTCGCCGAAGTTCGCCGGTGCGAATGAAGGGGCTCGGGTGGTTGTGGGGCCTCGCCGAATGAAGAAAACTCGACGCGGGTGGGGGTTGGGGCGGGGGCGGGGGGTGGGGGTGGCGGAGGAACACGGGCGGTGGGTGCCGGTGGTCCGGCCGGCGGCCCGTGCGGTGTTCTGTATGGGAAGAATCAGAGACGAGGAAGAAGATGGGTTAGGAGATGTAGGATCTTCATCCAACCGCCTGAAATGGTCGAGAGACAGCTGGGAGTTGCATTCTTAATGCGCTCTGTTTCATCATGTGTGGGCACTGCGCAACCAACATTTTATTATCCAAAATCTTCTTGCTCTTCTTTACCATGTTCCTCTTCCGTTCTTCTTTAATATGTACTCTCTCCGTTCCTAAATACAGCACACATGAGCTCTCTCATCAGAATCCAGTGATAGCACACAAGTTTTTACAGGGGCGCCCCTATATTAGAATATCATCTGCATTACAAAGATAATCTCACAACTATTTATGTTTTCATGGTTCTCAGATATTATACGCAATTACAGTGAATATCAGAATCCGCGCATTAGAAGAATATTGTGGAACACTGCAATGACTTACAAAATTGGCACCAAGGCATTGAGTGCCATTCTGGAAGCAATGAAACTCATACGCTCCCCACTTACTCCAGCGATTAATGACTATTCTAACCTCGAGGAGTCAAAGGCAGATGGCCTACCCTGTTCACCCATCAAGGTGCCTATTCTAATTTGGCAAGGTTTTATTGATTGCGCGTATCTTGCATATGTTGTCTTGCATTTCTTCTACTTTGTTGCACCGCCATCTGCTTAGTTTACTCATCATATAACTCGAGATGCCATGCCCATCCATTATCAATACATATTCCATCTGTCATCATACCATATTTTTCCACTCAAATGTTGTTCTTGTGCATCAGACATCAAAAAGGAAGAGGGTGATTGCCGAACCCGAAGGAGCACCGGCAAAGTCCTTGAAAAATGTGGTGGTGCCGGAGAAATCAGACATCGCCTCACTTATATTAGCTGTACAACCAGTGACACAAAACGTAGGACCGACTCCAGCAGACTGTACCCATACTTCACTGGCCACTCCAGCAAAAGGTATACCGATTTCATTTGCCATAGCACCAGCCGTACCACAGAAAAATCCCACTCCAGCAAAAAGTACAACAAGTCCAATGGCCGAAGACCTATCCCAACTGCAGAGATGGCCAATTCCTGCAGACTGGAACCCCATTCCATTTATTCCCAGTTTAAAAGACAATGCTTTCAATGTTGTTAGGGACTACGTGCATATATTCCCATCATGGGAAGATCATAGTGAAGAAAAACACCATTTTCACATCTTCCTGTCCAACTTACGTGTAAGTGCTATTATTCATGGTTATTATTTTCCTGTTTTCTGCTGATCGAACACATCAATGATTTACATTACATTGTTGTAACTAGGCGAGGGTCAATCTGGATAGTCATGACGAGCAAATCTTGCTTGTGCTTTTCAAGGAAGCATTGCAGCAGTATCGGTGTTATCTGAGGAAATCACACTTTGATGGCAAGTCTATAAACGAATTTCCGGTGAAGTCTCCTGTGCTAAATTTAGGAGACATTGAATGGAAAACCCTTGTTATGCACTGGTCTTGTTCCCAGGATGAGGTACTGTCTATGAAATCACATGACAATTTGAACTTCTACTTTTCTGCATGTGCCTTACAGATCTTTTTTGCAGGAAATCTGCTCGAAGAGGAATTCTGGTTTGAAAAGAACGATAGGATATCGCAAATATGCTGCCCGCTGCTTTGCTCTTGTTAGTACCTGTTGTCCTGTATCACTGTACTTGCATACATACCTGGTTCATTATGTGACAGCAGTATGCATGATAGCTTGCTTATCAATTGTTCACTCCAAATTATCTGATATGTATGAATGGTTACATTAGTGTAGAATATATCCAATGCCAATGAATTTTTTAGCTCTGCATTGTTCTTGTAAGTACATGCTGTCCTTTATCAGTGTACTTATATTGATAGGTAGTTGTTCATGTACCATCACTCTTTAGCTTATTTTCCTTTGCCCTCCATTTTCTACACATCAGATCTATATTTACTCTTACCATAAGGTTGGTACTGAAGAAGTTTAGCTGTGCATTGCTCTTGGCTGTGCCTTTTGCCTGTATCGCTGCACATACATTTATAGCTACTTGGTTATGTAGCATCACTCTTCATCTTATCTTAAATATTCTCCATTTTTTCGTATATTATCACATCTATATATACTCTTAACAAAATGTAGAATAAAGACAATGCTTATGAAGAAGATTCTGTGGTAAACTTCTTGAATTGCCCCCCCCATCAGGATGGACAAGGGCTTTAGAGAGCCTGTCTTCACCAGTAATGTAAGTTTGTCCTTCTCAAGCCTTCAAACTTTGTTGTGTATATTTGGTTAGGCATGACTGCAACAACTGTTTAGTTTTGGTGTTTGCATCAAATTGCATGTTTAAAGTTTATTATGTAGTTCATAAACAAAAGTTTGTCCTTCTCAATTTAAGTTTTCAGTTGTACAACCAAGTTCCTTCTTCATACCATGTAAATTAAACTATACAGAGCAAGTGATCTTCTTTTGCACTGCATGTATGCTTCTGTTCTTCATCCGTAATCCAGTGGTGTGGTGAACCTACCCACTACAACACAATGTCATATTCTGCAATGTCTTAACTATGAACAATGTCATATCATTCTACTATTATTTAAACCGCCTCTTTATTTGCCAATCTGAAATGGGATAGATTGACAGCACACTAACCATTGATACTTATGAGTTCTTGATCTGTAATCCAGTGGTGTCGTGAAGCTGCCAACTCCTTCACAATGTCATTTCCTGTCATGTATTGACCTGGACAATACCATATTGTGTTAATGCATTTTTAAACTGTGTCACTTTATTCGTCAGTAAGAAATGTGATGAATTGTCAGCACTGCTACTTTTATGTGCAAAACCTGTCATCTGTCTGCTTGTTTATCTTTCAGAGTGAGGAAGATATAAGTGTTGAACAAGCGTAGTCTCATCATCTTGCTCAGGTGCTTGCGCTGCAGCTCGCCAGCAGGGCTAACCTTTCTTGAACTCTATTGAAGTGCTGTCAGTTTTGTATATTATTTTGTCGGCGTGTTTATTTGCACTGGTGGCGATCTTTGATGCCCAGTGTATGTAATCTGCTATCTGCTTGTGCTTTATTACCATAGTGGCGAACTTTGATGCCCAGTGGATGTAATATGCTGTAATTTCTTTACTGTATAGTCTAGGTTTTTTCTTATTCACGATGCTGCAGTTATTTTACTGTATATATATCATGTCTTTGCAGTAAAGCAACCAAACCGTAAAATTACGATACATAATCGGGCCGTCATGCAATCATGATGTATGATCCGCATCATGGGCCCCGTCAAACTGGCCCACTAGTAGATTTGGGCCTTTAATAGGCCGAGTAACCCCCGGCCCTCTTTTCGCAAGAAAACTCACTGGGCTTTTAGGAGGCGGAGAAGTAGGTTGGGCCTGAAACGTGATGAACAGGTCACGGGCTGGCAGCAACCCGAAATGGACCCCGACCCATGATTGTGCGAATCAAATCACGGGCTTTTAACAGGCCAAAATTGTCTCGGTCCTTGTTTGGCCTAATCAGATATCGGCTGCGAGTAGGCCGGATGCAAACCGGGCCGTAGTTAGGCCCAACTATATGACTGGCTTTTAACAGGCCGAAATTAATATAGGGCCGAAATGTTAAACGGGCCCTTAACAGGCCGAAACTAATATCAGGCCGAATTACTAAATGGGCCTTTTGCAAGTGGGCCCAAAAGCATCATGTTCAGTTAACGGGCCGAATCTGATATGGGCCATAATTGAGGCTGAAGCCTCTTAAAGGGCCGAACCTGATTTGGGCCGTGATTTGGCCAAGAACGTGGGAGGCTTTTAACGGGCCGGATCTCATATGGGCCATTATTAGGCCCGAAACGTGGCAGGCTATTAATGGACCGGATCAAATATGGGCCGGCATTTGGCCCAAAACATGGCAGCCAGTTAATGGGCCGACCAACTAGGGTCCTCAAAATCTTGTGGGCCTACAAATGGGCCGACCCATTAGTGTCGGCGAAATCTCATGGGCCTTTAGCCGACCCGGCCCATTATGATCCGCAAGAATGTTGTGGGCCTTTACCTGGGCCGGCCCATTATGGCACACAAAAATCTTGTGGGCCTTTACCTGGGCCAGCCCATTATGTCCCATGAAATCTTGTGGGCCTTTAGCTGGGCCAGCCCATTATGGTCCACAAAATCTCGCGGGCCTTTAGCTGGGCCGGCCCATTATGGTCCGTAAAATCTTGTGGGCCTTTAGTTGGGCTGTCCCATTTAAACTTGATGGGCCATGCCACGTGTCGACGTATCATAGGCGTCTTCTGTCCAATGAGTGGATGACATTTGTCCCAACGATGAGCCGACATGTGTTTCCTCCAGCCAATGATGATTTTACGCGTGGAAAATCCCCATTGGTCGGGGCTGTTAACGGGTTATCAGATCCAAAATCCAACCCGATAGCTTAACGGCGTTCCGTTACGGTGGATGCCACGTGTCGGTCACCCTTGATGAAAGCACTTCTGTGATGCATGATTTATCATCATGGAAGTGGACACTTCCGTGATGATAATTTTGGTAATGTCATGGAACACTTCTACGACAGCACAGGTATGACTATCTTGATTCTGTCATAAATTTGTCATGGATGTACATGCATGACAAAAAACGCGACCTACTATGACAAACACGTATCACCACGGAAGTGTATTTTTTTTGTAGTGTATAGGGCTACTGTCACAAAAAGAAACTCAACAACTGTATGACACGGCCAAAAAGCAGCTCAGAACTTGTGACAGTCGTTGAAGAGAGAAATAAAAATCGGCATCTTCTTCAATTTCCAGACCACAAAGCCACGGAAATGGAAGGGTCTAGGGAAAGATTTGGGTATGATAAGCCACTCTGGAAAGGAAAGAAGAGGGCATCTTCTTCAATTTCCAAACCACAAAGCTACGGAAAAAGAAAACTTAGGCAAAAACCTTAGAAAATAAAAAGAAAAAGAAAGGGCCAAAAATCAGGCTGTTACAAGCATCGACTAAACATTGTAATTCAAGGAGAAGACATCCATTCATGCTCACACCCAACATTAATTAGACCAAATGCATGTCAAACTAAGAATGGCAACAACGCATTTGGAATTGGTGCTTGAATGAGAAGGTGATGGCTCAACAATAAAAGTAAATAGATAGACGTTTCGCAGAGGGAAACAGAGATTTGCTTGTGTGGCAGAGCTCATTGTTTTCAAACAGAGATGAATTGCATTTCGAGTGGTGTACTTTTCAGACCATAGCTTACGACAGAGTTTCCAATATCTTCCATTCTAAACACGTTAATGGTGGTTCCCATGCAAAAAGTTTTACTCCCCCTCCACCATACTAGCACAAACCATAGCTAGTCGAATCTACGGGTTCCTGCAAACAATCAACTGTCCGGGGGAGTGTTTTTTATAAAGTAAAGCAAGACATCCCTGTTACCAACCTCCCACAAGATTGACAAGCAAATAAAATCTCGTCCCGAGTTAAACACACTTAGCATGGAAAATATTGACTACCCAATTGCTCCTTGAGCTTTGGTGAACACAAAACAAATATTTATTTGAAGGTTTAGAGATGGCAGATGCAAGTTTACTTGCAATGGCAGGGTAATTCCGTATATAGGTAGATATGGTGGACTCTTATGGCATAACTTTGGTTTAGTATTTTGGACGCACAAGCAGTAAGTCCGCTTAGTATAGGCGGAGACTAGCAAATAGACTAGGAAGCGACCAACTAGAGAGTGACAATGGTCATAATCATGCATTTTGGATAATTAACATTGAGCATAAGCATGAGGAGGATATAAACACTGTGAACATAAATATCATAGAGGCGATATTGAGTTTGAATCAGTTACATACATGAACATGTGCCAACTCAAGCCACTTGAATTCTTCAGAGGATGATACCATCCTAACATACTACATCATAACCATTTGAATGCATGTTGACACACAAAATAACATATTATCCACTCCTAGCTACGTAAGCATGACATGAGCAACTATAATATCTAATTGTCATCACATACATGTTTACTCATAATAGACTGAATCACGACTACTGAGTTAAACATATTAACAAAAAACAAGCAGAGTTCAAACCAGCTTTTCTTCGCCAAGATCACTTCATCAAATCATCATCATTATTGACTTTCACCTTCACGACTTAATGATTGTGAAAATTATAATAGTTTAGGTGTGTCATGGACTAAGTTGAAATCCGCGAACACTTTATACACAGGAGAAGACAAGTAAATATTTGGTCCTTCATTAGATCAATAATAAATCACGTAACAACCATTTGAAAATTCATATGAAGTCTTCTCCTTACGACAACTTAAGAAACAAAAAGCAAGAAAAAGTATTTACACCAAAGAACTCCCAACAAAGGACAAAATAAGAAACGAGAAATCTTTTGTTTTTTTAATACTATGAACTAACTAAAATAAAAACCGAAAAGAAGCGAGAAATCTAATTTTGGATTTTCAAAGTTCTTCAAACACATATAAGAAGGACAAATAAAAGCGAACACAGATATACAAATCAAATGAGGAACACCAACAAATGTAATGAATGAGTGATACCTGAATGAAATGTTGGTGAGAATACGTACTCCCCCAAGCCTAGGCTTATGACCTAAATTGGTCAACACCACTCGAAGAATCCCTCGGTCCAGGTAGGAACTGAGTTAGTGGTCAAAACCGATCATCTCAATGGTGGACCTCCTCTACTGCCCCCAACTCGTTCCTATAGTTGATCTTCTGGCAATATAATATATCTTCCCCTAGAAAGGTCAAATAGATAAGGGGTAGGTAGAGTTATAAGATCACTGGTGCCCTAGCTGAACACCAAGTTATACTGATAAAATGGGGCACCTCTATTAATAAAGTCATGATCCACCATGCACTTATAATATAAGTATTTGTTATGTAATGGACGGTCCTCGCAAAGTCTGAATGCAACATTAATGTGTCTAGCAAGGTGGGTAGCATAAATACCACCATAAATAATACCCTTTAACATGTTAGTATGCAAATGGGGCGCAATGATAGCCCCAAAACTATAATCCCTACCATCGAAAAGTGCACTACGCAAAATAGCGAGATTAGGGGCACTAAGAATTCCACTCTCCCACCTAGCAGTTACACATCTTTCAATAAATAAAGTAAAGTAGCGTAAATCAGGAAATAAACTCACTGATGTAGTCTTAGAAATCCCTCTAGTCTCTCCCACTGTTACGGTCTGCAGGAATCGCTCAAACTCACTAGGACAAGGTTCTGGCATACTACCCTCGGCAAGAATCATGCAAATACGACAAAAAATCGACAGAAGACATTTCAAAGGTCTTATTGTATAGATGAAATGATACGCTAGGCACATCCTATCTAGGCATGAATCTGAAATTTTGCACAGAAGTATTTGAAGGAGTTGGTACCGATCACATCATCTGTGAGGAAGGAAGTTAGTCCAGCATTCTCCACAAATTGTACGAAGTTGTGTTGAAAACCAGCTTCACTCATGGAAGTGTTGCATGGCCACTCGCATGACGGCACCTCGGCATCACAAGAAAGTTTGTACCTAGGTGCTTCTTGTGAAGTTCCCTTGGAACTCTGCCTTGAAAAACCCCTTAGCATCCTTCTACACATCTTCCTTTTTCTGAAAAAATTACGAACTGTTTAGACAACTTATAAGAGGTGAACAAAACTCAACAAAATTGATAGCAACTACTCCCACACGTATCGAGAGGATATATCATGCATCAAAACTACTTAGAACCAAGTAAATTCAATATGCAAGCTCATTTTCATGGTCAACAATAGCAGCAAAATAAAAAAAATATAAACCACTAGAACAAACACTAATTGGACCAATGAGCAATTCCTCTGAACAATTTTGAAAGCGGAGCTCTGATCAAGGAGATCAAAAGTTGTGTGAAAACAAGCAAGAACTGGAGCAAGAGAGCAAGATTGAGTTTTTTTGGAGGTGGAAGAAGGTTGTCGTCGTGGGGTCCCATGGGACCCACAAGCTCACATGGTGCGCCTTGGGGGAGGGCGCGCCACCTAAGCTTGTGGCTCCCAGGTGCACCTTTCCAGGTTGTTTTCAGCGCCAAAAATTCTTGTTCATTCCACAAAAAATCATCTATTTTTTCAGGACATTCTGAGAGCTTTTATTTTTTGGGACATTTTTTATTCCATAGAAAATTTAGAAAACAGGATAAACAGGGTATTCTAATGCATTAAACTTTATTCAAAACTAAAAATAACACAGGGAAAACTAAAGTTACAGAAAGTTGTGCTTACGGAATTCATTGACCATATGGTCCTAAAAAAGAATCCATTAACAAGGTCGATGAAGTCTTATTAATGAGCTATTTCCGAGTTGCATAAAATTGCTACTATCCTACAAAGCTCTGCGCTTGGAGGCCCAACACATGTCTACAAGAATAAAGTTGCATAGTAGACATCAAGCACTTTTCTGGCGCCGTTGTCGGGAGGTGAGTGCTTGAAGTTATATCTTTAGATCTTGCAATCGAATCTTTTAGTTTCTTGTTTTATCACTAGTTTGGTTCATAAAAGAAAACTACAAAAAATGGAATTGAGGTGGTCTCATATTATTCATCTTTATCATGTATTTCTTGAAAATGATGGATGGGAAAATTGTGCTCAATTGATAGAAGAAGAATTAAATAAAATGTTTGGCATAAAATCTTTGAAGGATGAGCATGATTGCAATGTTGTTACTATGAATTCTTTGAATATCCATGATGCTAGTGATATGCAAAGCCATAAGCTTGGGGATGCTATGTTTGATGAAGATGATATTTTTTGTCCCCCTAGTTTTGATGAGCAAGTTTATTATGATGAAAGCATGCCTCCTTTTTATGATGATAATTATGAAAGTATATTTGGTGAGGTCATGACTTTATTTAGTGATGAATCCAATATTTTGGAAGAGGTTTCAATTGATTATGATAAAAAGTTGCTATCTATGATGATTATGGTGATGACATGTATGCTATATTGAATAATGATAACCATTAAACTTGTCATCATCATTTTAATTTTCAATCACATGATAGTTTTATTGAGTTTGCTCCCACTACTATTGATGAGAATAAATTTGCTTATGTGGAGAGTAAGAAAATTTCCATGTTGTGGATCATGGAAAGAATGCTTTATGTGATAGTTATATTGTTGAATTCATTCGTTATGCTACTGAAACTTATTATGGTAGAGGAAGATGTGCTTCTACATATCTCAATAGTATCAAGTTTCCTCTCTATGTGTTGAAAATCTTGAAGTTTTGCTTGTTTTACATTCATATGCTAGTTGATTATTGTTCTCATAATTTGTTTGCTCACAAAATCCCTATGCATAGGAAGTGGGTTGGACTTAAATGTGATAGTCATATGCTTCATGATGCTCTCTTTGTGTTTCAATTCTTTACTTTTATGTGAGCATCACTGAAATCATCATGCCTAGCTAAAAGGCATTAAAGAAAAGCGCTTGTTGGGAGACAACCCAACACTTTTACCTACTAGTTTTGTGTGTTAACATGATTATAGTAATGTAGTAATCATGTTTTATTGCTTTTGTTTCAATAAAGTGCCAAGTAAAGCCTTTGGGATAGTGTGGATAATAGTTGACTTGAATCTGTGCAAAAACAGAAACTTTTGCCGCGAGTATCTAGGTGACATTAGAGTTGGTTGATGTGTATCATATGGTGTTTTTTTAGTATGAACTCTTGGTTAGATTGATCGAAAAGAATAGCTTTGTGTTATTTTATTACGAACTCTAGGATAGATTGATCGGAAAGAATAGCTTTGAGGTGGTTTCGTACCCTACAAACAATTTCTTGTTATGTTCTCCGCTAGATAGGAACTTTGGAGTGATTCTTCATCGCACTTTGAGGGATGGTTATATGATCCAATTATATTAGCATTGTTGAGAGATTGTACTAGCAAAAGTACGAACCCTAGGCCTCATTTTCAAGCATTGCAATACCGTTTGTGCTCACTTTTGTTACTTGCTACCTTGCTGTTTTTTATTGTTCTTACTACAAAAGCCAATATCTACTATCCATATTACACTTGTATCACCATCTCTTTGCCGAACTAGTGCTCCTATACAAATTACCATTGTATTTGGTGTGTTGGGGACACAAGAGACTTTTTATTATTTGGTTGCAGGGTTGTTTGAGAGAGACCATCTTCATCCTACGCCTCCTACGGATTGATAAACCTCAGGTCATCCACTTGAGGGAAAATTGCTACTGTCCTACAAAACTCTGCGCTTGGAGGCCCAACACATGTCTACAAGAATAAAGTTGCATAGTAGAAATCACTTCCTAGCAACAAAATCTCTTTTATCATATATTTTATTCTTAGGAGGTCGGTCATCAAGCTCAACTTCAGGTTCTACTTCTATTTCATTATCAGGTTAATTATTATCATTGGAGGGAGCATCAACATGATCATCATTATCATTATCATTATCACTAAGTATATGCTCATCACCGGATTGCCTCAGCATCAGAAATAGAAACACTATTAGTATTATCAGGAGGTTTTTCTGTAACAGGTTCACTAGAAGCATGCAAAATTTTATTTCTACTCTTTTTCTTATTCTTCTTAGGTGAACTAGGTGCACTATCATTACTCCCTGAGAATCCTGTTCAATTCTCTTAGGATAACCCTCAGGAAACAAATGATCTCAATTGGATTTACCACCTCAAGTGTCTACTCCACAAGCATGCTTATTAGTTCATTATGCATGTCCTTAAACAAATCATGTTGTGACGGTGTGGTGAGAACCATAGCCCCACAAACCTTCTGAGCATGGGCCATTGACAGTATTCAGAAACAACCGACAAGCACTTCATCGGCAAGCACTACTACCATGTGCGGAGAATCTCTCCCGTGGCGATGATCAAGACTCAAGATACCGACAAGTTACCTTCCTGGCAAGCCTCAAGCTGGCAAGCTAGAGCCGCCAAGTGAAGACCCGGCAAGCTCCCTTCACCGCTCTACCTTAGCAACACGCTAGTCACGTGTCAAGTAGGTGTTGAGCGAGCAGGCTGTTAGGTGAAGCTTGTCGGGGCACGTGGCAGCTCGTCGCTTGAAGATTACCTTTATTGACACCCGTCTCAGTGCGTGTCCAACTTATATTCACCCTATGTATTTACTACTTTGCCACTGCTGTAACTCCTTTCATCTATAAAAGGAGGCACATGGCAACTTTAGTGGGGTGGGGGGGGGGGTCAGACCCTTGCCCATTAGCGGTAGCATAGGTGCGCCCCCGAGGCTACGCTCTCTGTACACAATGAATCCACCCAAAGCAGGAGTAGGGTTTTGCGCCTCACGGCGGCCTGTACCTGGGTAAAATCTGACCATGTGAGCTATGAGGCCTCTATTGCTCTTTGCGCGCTGCGCGCCCTCGCTGAACATAAGAAAGGGGCTTCCTCCGGTCCCATAGGTGTTTGTTCTGCAGGACATCTCTGGCGCGCCAGGTAGGGGGTGTCACACATGTGAATCTGCATCGACCACGTCAACAACTTGTTCTTCTTCACCAAGCAATGGCGTCTTCTTCATCAACCTCGGTTCACTCCCTAGTGATGGACCATGGCGTCTCCCTCATACTTCAGAAAAAGAGTTAAGTTTCAGAACTTTAGTTGCCTTCTGTTACATAAATCTTTTCATTGACAAGCTCCTGAGAAGGCAGTGTTCTCGATTTGCTGCTAAATAGGACCCAGTCCTAAGCGCCATTGACTAGAATGTGCGCAATTGGGAAGCATTCTGGCAGTCGTAGGGAATATGTGCAAGAATGTGGTCATTTAAAGAATAATTTTGCAGTCGACCCTTTCTTAAAATTTTACTTTATATATCCTATTTGTTAAGGAGCATTCACGGGATATGATCACACTCATAGCTAGTATTGATCGACTTAGGAATGCTATTTGTAGTTGTTCTTATCCTAAGAATGTAAATCTTGTCAGGAAGGCAGTGTTCTCCTTTGGTTGCTAATCAGGACCAGATCCTGAGCGCCATTGACTAGAACATGCACATCTACAAGCATTCCAACAACATTTGGCGCATATAGAAGGAAATTCCTAGGAAAAGGGGAATGTTCAATAAAACACAAGCTTCACACAAGTTGGTTGCTCATCAGATGCTCACTAATTTGTTGGGTTAAAACGCTGTTGTGGCATTTCATGTGCAGAACAGTGTTGCAGGTCATCACCTCCGGAAGCAATCTCGCTTGAAGCTGCCACCAGCATAGAGAACTTTAGAGTTCTCTGTTGGAACTGTAAACCTTCCCTGTTGGAACCACATATCTTCCTGGGTAACGATCTCCCTGGCATCGAGAATATCACAGTTCACTGCCGAAATCAAAGCCTTCCCGACAATGATCTTGCCGGAAGCCAGCGTCGAGAACATCAAAGTTCTCCACTGAAACCATAAGCCTTCCCGGCAACAATGTTGCAAGAAGCCGACGTCGAGAACGTCAAAGTTCTTCACTAAAACCATAAGCCTTCCCGGCAACGATCTTGCCGAAAGCCATCGTGGAGAATGTTAAAGTTCTCCGCTGAAACCATAAGCCTTCCCAGCAATGATCTTGCCGAAAGCCGGCGTCAAGAACGTCAAAGTTCTCTGCTGAAACCATAAGCCTTCGCGGCAACGATCTTACTGGAAGCCGGCGTCGAGAACGTCAAAGTTCTTCGCTGAAACCATAAGCCTTCCCGGTAACAATCTTGTCGGAAGCCGGTGTCGAGAATGTCAAAGTTCTCCGTTGAAACCATAAGTCTTCCCAGCAACAATCTACCGGAGGCCAGCACCGAGAACGTCAAAGTTCTCCACTAAAACCATAAGTCTTCCCGGCAATGATCTTGCTAGAAGCCGGCATAGAGAACGTCAAAGTTATCCGCTCAAACCATAAGCCTTACCGGAAACGATCTTGTCAGAAGCCAGACAGAAGATAAAACTTCACTCCAATGTTAAGATCTGTGGATTCTCTGGCAGAGAGTTCCCGTGGAAGCAGGCTCGGGGGCTGACAGCACCTTTAAGAGAAACTTCCTTAGGGGGTTACCTTTTGGGAATGATCCTCTCTAGAAATAAAGTTATAACTATCATGGCTCATGCAAAATTTAGTCCCACCTCCAGCATCGAGTCCTTGAAGTTCTCTACTAAAGCTAGGAATGGGGGCTACTGACGATGTGGTGAGAACCAGGGTCCCACAAACCTTCAGAGCATGGGCCACTGGTAGTATGCAAAAACAACCAGGAAGCACTTCACCGGCAAGCACTAATACCGCATGGGGAGCATCTCTCCCATGGCGATGATCAAGACTCAAGATACCGACAAGTTACCTTCCTGGCAAACCTCAAGCCAGCAAGCCAGAGCTGGCAAGTGAAGACCCGACAAGCTCCCTTCACTGCTCCACCTTTGCAACACGCCAGTCACCTGTCAAGTAGGTGTAGAGCGGCCAGTGGAAGGGGATTGGCGGCTAGTTGGGGTGGGAACAGCGGCCAGAGGCCTGCCCGGCTGGGCTGCGGCTCTCTACGGGGGTGTGAAGGTGTGATGAGTGTGTGTGAGGAGAGGAACGAGCTCGGGGGAGCTCTATTTATAGCCGAGGCCGAGGCAGGGATCGAGAGCTCGCCGGAGTTCTCTGGAGCCTCGCCCGGTGACGAATGGCATTAGTGAGAGAGGGGGAAGAATATTACAAAAAGTTATGAAATATTTTTACTCAGGAAGGTGCCCTAGGGTTCAAAGAATATTTGTGAATTTATTCAGGATTTTTGGAGCAAGAAATATAGGGGTGGCTTTGGAGCATACTTCTCTGAAGTGATTTTCAGGGAGGAAAATGAATATTTTTCTTTTATGAAAAATATTAATTGGGCTTTTGTTGGAGTTTTACAGAGAAGAAAAGGTGAGTTAGAGGTGGATGGGTCACTTGGGTGAAAATCAAGGGTAGGCCCAACTATTGAAGTCCATTTGAATTGATTCAAAACTCCAAATCCAAAGCAAAGGCAACTGAAAGTCCAGAAAAAGAGAGAAGGCAAAACCAGGCTGTCACAAACCTCCCCCATTTAAGATGAATTTCGTCCTTGAGATTCGGTTGCCTGGGAAATAGTTCTGGGTAGGTTGTCCTGAGAAATTCCTCTCTTTCCTAGGTTGCTTCTTCTTCTATGTGTGTCTCCCATTGGACCTTGTAAAATTTGATTGCTTTGCTGCGTGTAAAGCATCAAAGGATGACATTTTCAGACTGGTTTGAAAACTGTTGTTGTATGAGAATTCCGCGTATGGCAGACATTCTTCCCATTTGGGTCCATGGGCTAAGGCACATGCTCGAAGCATATCTTCAAGGATTGGATTTACTCGCGCTCGGTCTGACCGTCTGTCTGTGGATGATAGGCGGTGCTATATTTGAGAGTGGCCCCCAAAGCTTGATGGAGTCAGGACTAGAAGTCGGAGGTAAACAATGAACCTCAGTCCGAAGTGATTGTTTTTGGTACTCCATGCAAACTGACAATCCAAGATACGTATAATTGTGCGAGTTGATCAACACGAAAGGTGGTGCGGATGGGATAAAGTGAGCCACTTTAGTCAGCGTGTATACTATGACCCGTATAGCATCATTTCCTCGGTGAGTCTTTGGTAGACCGGTGATAAAGTCCGTGTAGACATCGTCCCATTTCCATTGTGAGACAGGTTCCGCCGTTACTTTGTTGCAGATGTCACAACAAGCAACAAAATATGCGATGTCCCTTTTCATTCCATCCTACCAAAATATCCGTCGAAGGTCTTCGTACATTTTGGTGCTGCCTGGGTGTATCGAATGTGAAGATTCGTGTGCTTCTGCCAAAATTTTAATCTTCAAATCTGCTTGCTCAGGTACGCGTATCCTTCCTTGGAACCAGAGTGTACCTAGTGCGTCCTTTGAGAAATCCTGAGTTTTGCCTTCGCGCAGACGTTGGAAATATATTTGCAGACTCTTGTTGTCAGCCTGTGCCACGCGAATCTCTTCTAGAGTACGAGTTACTTCCAAAATATTTGCGAGACCGGCATCGACAATCTCAATAAGTTATTCAATAATTCCTGAGCCTGTGCAACTATTCTTTCCCTAAAAACACAACCAACACAACTATCTAGGTAGTCCCTAAAAGCTTATGTTAGTCCATTATAAAAGATATCAAGTATTTCATTGTTCTTGAGAGGATGATCAGGCAAAGCATTTAGTAATTAGTGAAGCCTCCCCCAACCTTGAGGGAGATGCTCTTCCTCGATTTTTTTAAAATTGTATATTTCCTATAAGGTAGCTTCTTTCTTATGAGTAGGAAAATTCTTTTCATTGAAGTAATAAATCATATCTTGGGGATTATGCACAAAACCAGGAGCAAGATAATTAAACCATATTTTAGCATCATCCTTTAATGAGAAAGTCAACAACTTAAGAAAATAATAATAATAGATTTTTTTGTATTGAGAAAATAGGGTGGCAATATCATTCAATTTAGTGGGATATGCAACAACTATTTCAGATTCATAAACATGAAAATGATCAGATTCTACCAATTTGATGAGCTCAGGATCAACAGAGAATTCATAATCGTTAGTAACAAAAATAAGAGAAGTTGCAAACTTAGATCATATTTCATCATTTGGTTCATACTTTTTTTAACAATAGCCATAAAACCTTCTATGCCATTTGTAGGACCTTGAAGTATGTCTAGAGGGGGGTGATTAGACTACTTGACCAATTAAAAACTTAACCTTTTCCCAATTTTAGAGTTTGACAGATTTTAGCAACTTTGGACAAGTCAAGCAATCATCACACAGATCAAGCAAGCATGCAAAGATTATATAGACAGCGGAAATTAAAGCATGCAACTTGCAAGATAGTAAAGGGAAGGGTTTGAAGGATTCAAACGCAGTTGGAGACACAGATGTTTTTGGCGTGGTTCCGATAGGTGGTGCTATCGTACATCCACGTTGATGGATACTTCAACCCACGAAGGGTAACGGTTGCGCGAGTCCATAGAGGGCTCCACCCACGAAGGGTCCACAAATAAGCAACCTTGTCTATCCCACCATGGCCGTCGCCCACGAAGGACTTGCCTCACTAGCGGTTGATCTTCACGAAGTAGGCGATCTCCTTGCCCTTACAAACTCCTTGGTTCAACTCCACAATCTTTGTCGGAGGCTCCCAAGTGACACCTAGCCAATCTAGGAGACACCACTCTCCAAGAAGTAACAAATGGTGCGTTGATGATGAAGTCCTTGCTCTTGTGCTTCAAATGATAGTCTCCCCAACACTCAACTCTCTCTCATAAGATTTGGATCTGGTGGAAAGAAGATTTGAGTGGAAAGCAACTTGGGGAAGGCTAGAGATCAAGATTCATATGGTAGGAATGGAATATCTTGGCCTCAACACATGAGTAGGTGGTTCTCTCTCAGAACTGGTAAGTTGGAAGTGTAGGTTTGTTCTGATGGCTCTCTCCATGAATGAAGAGGAGGTGGAGGGGTATATATAGCCATCTAACCATTACACACAATTTACCAATCTCGGTGGGACCAAATCAACAAACTCGGTCAGACCGATTTAGTAAACCTAGTGACCGTTAGGATTTTCGATGGGACCGACATGCAACTCGGTAGGACCGATATGATTAGGGTTAGGGCATAACGTAATCTCGGTGAGACCAATTACACAAACTCGGTAGGACCGATTTTGGTAATTAGCTAACCAGAGAGTTGGTCAGGTAAACTCGGTGGGACCGATTTGCTCTTTTCGGTGAGACCGAAATGTTACAAAAGGGAAACAAAGAGTTTACATTGCAATCTCGGTGGGACCGATCGCTCACTTCGGTTAGACCGAAACATTACGAAGGGAAACAGAGAGATTACAATCCCATCTCGGTGAGACCGAGATCCCTATCGGTGAGACCGATTTGCCTAGGGTTTGTGGCAGTGGCTATGACATCTGAACTCGGTGGCGCCGGATAGAAAGAATCGGTGTGACCAATTTTGGCTTTAGGTTTAGGTCATATGTGGATGTGAGAAAGTAGTTGAGGGTTTTGGAGCATATCACTAAGCACATGAAGCAAGAGGCTCATTAAGCAACACCTCATCCCTCCTTGATAGTATTGGCTTTTCCTATAGACTCAATGTGATCTTGGATCACCGAAATATAAAATGAAGAGTCTTGAGCTTTTGAGCTTGAGCCAATCCTTTGTCCTTGATATTTTGAGGGATCCACTTTCATCATCCATTCCATGCCATTCATTGAGCTTTCCTGAAATATATGTCTTGTAATAGCATTAGCTCAATGAGCTATATGTTGTTATGAATTACCAAAACGACCTAGGGATAGTTGCACTTTCAATCTCCCACTTTTTGGTAATTGATGACAACATATAGATCAAAGCTTCGACATATGATAATAAGATTGAAAAACATCGTCGCTTTGAGAGGTATGTGATAAGTAAGAGCTCCCCCTAAATTTGTGCATAGTTTAAGATTTGCTTTGGACTGCAAATGCACAAGGAATTAGGCTCATGGGTTACTCTTTCATGTCACATACATCTTGGTGGAGCGCTCAACATAATAAAGATTGAATACATGCACTCATCACCAAGCAAAGTGAATTATCATATATGGATAGGTAAGATAATATCATATAATCAAGCATAAGTGTAGCTTATGATCAAACACATGATCATCAATGTCTCACAGGTAATGCATAGTATTTCAAGCAAACAAAAGCAAACAAGTTACCAAAAAATACAAGAGAGAACAAAAAACAGCAAATCTCTCTCTCGAAGCCTATGATCTATACATTTTTCTCCCCCTTTGGCAACAAGTTACCAAAAAGTTCATAGAAAATGCATAGTGCTAGATTGTCTCTCAGGCTTGGTCTTCAGTTGGTGGTGTAGAGATGGCTCCTTGGACGAAGACTTCAGTTGATGTAGAGGGAGTTGGAGGAGTTGGTGCTGGAGCTGGTTGCCCTGGAGCTATAGGAGCTGTAGCTGGTGCAGATGATGTAGCTCTTGTGTCTGAAACAGGCACTGCAGATGACCTCTGAGCTCTAGGCACTCTGGCAAATGCATCTGTGGTTGTCTTGCCCTTCCTCTCCTGCATGTCATCGTGTAGCTGCTCCACAACTGACTGAATCTCAGTTACTTTGACATCAAGATCATAGAATTTTTGTTCCATGATCCTTTCCAGGCTCTCCTGGTTTTGAGTTAGGGTGGCCAACCCCTTCTCAATCCTCAGTGTTGATGCTATCAAGTAACCAAGTTGCTGCTGTTTGTTCTTCAAGAAATACTCAGATGCCTCCTCTTGAGTTGGCATCTTGGTAGCCTTCTCTTTCCTTACTTTCTCCTTCTTCTCTTGAGCTTGCACTGATGATGGATCATTCTCATTCATGACAACTTGATTGTCCTCAAAGTCTGGATAGAGAGGAAAATGTTCCTTATCCAACTGATACTTTCCTGTGCCCATCTTTGAGTTTATCAACTCCTGAATCTGTGGGGCATATCCACAACTTCTCTCTGATCTGCTGCAGTCCTCTTAATGGTTTCTACCATAAGGCTCATGACCTTGAATTTCTAGGGCACATCAAAAATGTGAAGCATGTTAATTGCATGCCCTCTTATCATGTTGTGGTCACCTGATTTGGGCAAAAGAGTGTGCCTTAAGATCCAGTTGATCGTAGGCAGCCCTGACAGAAGAAAATGGACTGACCCAAATGAGAAAGTCTCAAGGGCTTTGTCTGGGATCTCTTTGTACATATGTGACATAGAATTGTGTCCCATCTTCTTCTTGGCATATACATCCAAATCATCTTCACTCTCCTTTGGGGCTTTGATCAGACTTGCCCATTCCTCTATGGTTGACTGATATCTTGTTCCTTCAGATATCCAAACTATCATGCCATCTGGATAGAAGTGTGCTGTGGAGTAGAATTGCATAATGAGTTCATCATTCCAGTTGGTGAGCTCCTGCCCAACAAAATCTGCAACTCCACAAGCAATGAAACTGTCTTGCACTCCAGGATAGTGTTCTTCATTTCCTTTATGTAGATCCAGCTGACCCATCTCATATCACACACTATAGGCTTCTTGTCGAACAAGATTGTCTCATAGAAGTCCTGCTGCTCCTTGGTGTGGAACCTGTAATCTACACCAGTCCTTCTCCTGGTGGCATATGGATCAGACAATCTCCATAGCCTCAACCCCGAGTCTTTCCTGATCTTCATGTTCTCAGCCACAGGATGAGCATCATTGTGGTCTGGAATCTTGGGTTTGAGCTTTCTTAGGACCTGCCCTTCTTCATCTTCCTCAGCAGCAACCTCAGGCATTGGGGCCTTGTTCTTCTCAGCTGCTGGTATACTCCTGGTATTTCTCTTTGGTACAATCTTGGGCTTGGGGGCAGCTTTGGGTGCTTCTTTGGGCTTTGATGTTGCAGCCCCTGACTTTATTACATCACCCATAAGCTTCTGTGCCTTTGGTGCTGGTGCAGCAACCTCTTCCTCTTCCATCATGGAAGGTTGACCAACAACTCTGGCCATGGTCTTCTTGACCCTTTCCTTCCTGTTCTTTCCTTCTGCAGCTGGCTCTTCAGGCATCTCAGGTTCTTGAGTTGATCCTCTGGCTTTAGACATTGGCTGTCTCCTTGCTGGCCTTTTGATCTTCATGCCTGGCTTTACTGCAGTTGAACTGAGCACCTTCTTGAGCACTACCTTCTTGGAAGTAGCCTCATCTTCTGCTGCCACATAGTCCTCATCCTCTGAGTCTGAGGTTCTCTTCCTTCTAGCTCTTGTGGCTGCTTTGGGTAAATTGCTTAGAGTGCTTCTGCTCCCTTCATCTGAAGTGCTTGAGGGACTAGTGCCCTCACTCATGTGAATCTGCTCTTCTTCCCTGTTCTGACTATCACTATGGTCTGACATGCTGCAAATCACTGACTACTGACCATGTGAATAGTTATAGTTGAGACAGAGTGGATGAGCATCACAAAATGCAGAGATTTTTGCAAAAAAGTGATTTAAAAACTTAGTTTTAGTTTCCACAGAAAGCATTTCGGATCTACTGATTTTCAAACTCGGTGATACCGAAGCAGTTTTGGAACCAAAACTAGTGATCTCGGTCAGACCGAGTCACAGTTCGGTGGCACCGAGACTGCTAGGGTTTCACAAAGTTCTAAAATCGGTCACACCAATTTGTAATTCTCGGTCAGACTGAGACTTACTAGTGCAATGGCGTTAGCCAAATCGGTGGGACCGTGTTTTTCAACTCGGTGGGTCCGAGATGGCTTCGACGGAAACCTAACCCTAAATTTTCGAATCACATCTATTCTAAGGATCACATTGGCTGGATAGGAGTGTTTCAATCGTGGCAAGATGCATTACGAACACAATGTGCTGAGAATCAGATGAGGAAAGCACTGTGATTGAGTTCATACCCTAGTTCGGCGGTGAACTCGCTACGGCGGCAATGGCGAAGAAGAAATCCGTTGACAGCGGCGGAGACCAGCGACAGGAGGCGGCTGGCGACGAAGTCGACGATCCGTAGACCTAGTAGGCAGAGCGAGCTACGCGCGGGCAAAGGGGTTTGGAGTAATTTCCAAAATTTTGCCCGTGTCTATATATAGCCCGACACTGTCGGTGTGACTGAGTTGAACAAATCGGTGGCACCGAGATGCACAACTGTTAACAGTTACAGCAACTCGGTGTGACCGAAAAGTTCATATCGGTTGCACCGAGATTGAAAAACTAGATCGACTTAGTGATCTCGGTGGGACCGAAATGGAGGAACCGGTCAGACCGAGAATCACAAAGAAGTTTTGGAAGTTTAAGTCTACGACGAATCGGGGACTCCGAGTGCTCCTCACATAGAGTGGTTCGAATCTGACTTGATCAAAATTTTGTGATGTAGCATGAATAGAGTTTGAGATGAGAAAAGCATAGATAGCTAGAGAAGGTTCTTAGGCATTCTTGTCTATCCACTTGGCCAAAGAAAAAGGAAACCAATCAATCAAAACAACAAGTGGATGCCCTCGAATGAGTAAAATATGCAACCAGCATGCTCACACAATAAGGTGACAAATGAAATATGTGGCAAAGCATGCACAACCAATTCTAGCATCTATCAAACAATTGGCGATGACTAGGTCATCTATATATGAGTATATTGACTTAGGAGTCAAATGAGAACATTTGATCATAGGTCATACTCATCGTTTAAGCTCAAGTGGGGTTACCACTTTTACATAATGCATTGAATTGTTCACATCATTAGAGTTGCTTTGACCCAATTCTTAGAGTTAAGCTCCCCCTAGATGTGAGATCCCCCCTTAGAGGGATGAACTAACCTTGGGCTTTGTCGATGATGACTTCATGTAGGTGTTGAAGATGTGGATGCTCAATGTTGATGTAGATCTTATGGAGCAATCCTTTGGAGTGAGTTGCACTTTCAATTCCTACACGGGTTAGTCCCACAAGGAACAAAACAAGAGTATCCATAGACATAGAGTGATGCACACACAAGATGATGTCCATGAAATCATTTGGTTACCTTGTCCCTTGCCTTACCAACATGAGGGTTTGTGACTCCTTGAACTAGTGCAAGACGTGGAGGTTGATTGCACTTGTTCTTGCCATAAAGATATGAGTGAAGAATGTTGGCGGAGTCACCCTCAAGAACTATCTAGTTCTTCTTCTTCGGGATCCAGATCATCTTGATGGGAATCCTTGGAGTTGTAGTTGTACTTGATGAAGTAGAACTTGATGTAGTCTTGGGAAGCCACTTGACCAAGGCCTTAGGTTCTTCTTCAAATGCATCAATCTCCTCTTGAAGCTTGTCCTTGCCTTTATGGTCTTGTGGTGGAAGATCATCTTGAGCTTGTGTTCCCTTGAAAGACGTAGGACCATACTTCTCTTGTTGAGGAACAAACTTCGTCTTGGGGTATTGATCTTCTTCCCACTCAACTCCATTGGCATTGAACTTTCGTTCAAAACCAACACCTTGATTCTTCCGGTGCCTTCCTTGCTTGCGTACAATTTCTTCGAATTGCTTACTCCCGACAAGGCTCTTGTATACACCTTTCTCTATAATTCCCTTCAATAAGCTATTTTCTTGCTCAAGTGTAACTTGGCTAAGAGAATCATTAGTGGAATCAAGAGAACTACTAGAAGCAACAATATTGGATTTAGCATAGTTATTGTTACTACTAGAGGAAGAATCTTTCTTGTTCTTGTTACTAGACTTGACTTGAGGCATGTAAGTAGATAAGAGTAAACGCTTGGCAATATAAGAAGAACTTTTCTTGCGAAGATCATCATTGATTGCCTTTAAGAACTCATGCTCTTGATCAAGATTGAGCTTTTCAAAGCGTAACTTCTCATGAGCCCTTAAAAGTTCTCGATGATTTTCGAAGATAGTTTCATGAGCTAACTTAAGAGTGTTTAGTTCTTTAGTTAGAAGCTCAATCTTCTCCTTATCATTGTCATTCGTTTTATCTTGTTGAGCATGACTAATTGACGTTTCATCATAGTATTCATCACTAGAGTTGTCAATAAGTAAATCATCATCACCTAGCAAGTCATCTTCATCACTATTGAAATCAACATACTCGGGATGTGTTACCTTTGGACCTTTGGCCATGAAGCATCTTCCAATTCCTTCATTTGGCGAGTCAAATATGTCGTAGGAGTTGGTTGACACAAGTGCTAGACTGGCAACACCTTCATCTTGAGTATGTTCAGAGTCGGAGTGATAGCTTCTCTCGGAGTGATGTTCAGATTCGGAACCGGATACCCATTCACCAACATGAGTTTGATGTCTTTGTTTTGTGTAGCTCTTTGATGACTTGTCCTTCCTTTCCGAATCTTTGCTTCTCCGTGAGGGTCTTCGTTCATAATGATCATCTCTACTCCTTCTCTATCTTTGTGGTGATTCCTCTCTTCTACTTCTTCTTTTTGGAGAATCTTCTCTTCTTTTGTAGGGTGCCGTACAATCATTGGAATAGTGTCCGGGTCTCCCACAATTGTAGTAGTTGCGCTCTCGACTGGAAGATCTTTTGTCATTGTAGGACCTTGACTTAGAGCTTCTTTCTTTGCTTCTACTCTTGTAGAACTTGTTGAAATTCTTCACCATTAAGCTCAATTCTTCATTGAAGGTTTGTTTCTCACTTGATGATGTGGGGGCTTCACATGAGGCTTTGTAAGCACCACTTGACTTGTTGTGAAGTTCCTCCTTATCCTTGAGTGACATCTCATGAGCAACAATTCTACCTATGACCTCCGTTGGCTTGAGATTCTTGTAATTGGGCATCATTTGAATCAATGTGCACACGGTATCATATTTTCCATCCAATGCTCTTAGGATCTTCTTGATGATGAATCTGTCGGTCATCTCTTCACTCCCTAAGGCGGCAATCTCATTTGTGATAAGAGCAAGCCTAGAGTACATTTCAGCGACACCTTCACCATCCTTCATTTTGAACTTGTCAAGCTGACTTTGGAGCACATCCAACTTGGATTCCTTGACGGAGTCGGTACCTTCATGCATATGAATCAAAGTGTCCCAAATTTCCTTTGCATTCTCAAGACGGCTGATTTTGTTGAACTCTTCGGGGCACAATCCGTTGAAGATGATATCACAAGCTTGAGCATTAGCTTCACGGTTCCCTTGAAAGATGTATTGCAACATCTTCAATTCTTCCGCATTAGCTTCACGGTTCGGCTCTCTCCCATCAAAGAATTCACCTTGCAAGCCAATACAAATAATAGCCCAAACGACGGGGTTATGTCCGAGAATATGCATTTTCATCTTATGCTTCCAACTAGCAAAATTAGTTCCATCAAAGTAAGGACCTCTACGGTGATAATTTCCCTCGCTAGACGCCATACTCTCCTAGGTTGTGAAACCAAGGCTATGACCACCAAAAGATATGGAAATCAAAGCAAATGGAGACCAAAGCTCTGATACCACTTGTAGGACCTTGAAGTATGTCTAGAGGGGGGTGATTAGACTACTTGACCAATTAAAAACTTAACCTTTTCCCAATTTTAGAGTTTGACAGATTTTAGCAACTTTGGACAAGTCAAGCAATCATCACACAAATCAAGCAAGCATGCAAAGAGTATATAGGCAGCAGAAATTAAAGCATGCAACTCGCAAGAAAGTAAAGTGAAGGGTTTGAAGGATTCAAACGCAGTTGGAGACACGGATGTTTTTGGCGTGGTTCCGATAGGTGGTGCTATCGTACATCCACATTGATGGAGACTTCAACCCACGAAGGGTAACGATTGCGCGAGTCCACGGAGGGCTCCACCCACGAAGGGTCCACGAAGAAGCAACCTTGTCTATCCACCATGGCTGTCGCCCACGAAGGACTTGCCTCACTAGCGGTATATCTTCACGAAGTAGGCGATCTCCTTGCCCTTACAAACTCCTTGGTTCAACTCCACAATATTTGTCGGAGGCTCCCATGTGACACCTAGCCAATCTAGGAGACACCACTCTCCAAGAAGTAACAAATGGTGCGTTGATGATGAACTCCTTGCTCTTGTGCTTCAAATGATAGTCTCCCCAACACTCAACTCTCTCTCATAAGATTTGGATCTGGTGGAAAGAAGATTTGAGTGGAAAGCAACTTGGGGAAGGCTAGAGATCAAGATTCATATGGTAGGAATGGAATATCTTGGCCTCAACACATGAGTAGGTGGTTCTCTCTCAGAACTGGTAAGTTGGAAGTGTAGGTTTGTTCTGATGGCTCTCTCCACGAATGAAGAGGAGGTGGAGGGGTATGTATAGCCTCCACACAAAATCTAACCGTTACACACAATTTACCAATTTCGGTGGGACCGAATCAACAAACTCGGTCAGACCAATTTAGTAAACCTAGTGACCGTTAGGATTTTCGGTGGGACCGACATGCAACTCAGTAGGACCGATATGATTAGGGTTAGGGCATAACGTAATCTCGGTGAGACCGATTACACAAACTCGGTAGGAACGATTTTGGTAATTAGCTAAGCAGAGAGTTGGTCAGGTAAACTCGGTGGGACCGATTTGCTCTTTTTGGTGAGACCGAAATGTTACAAAAGGGAAACAAAGAGTTTACATTGCAATCTCGGTGGGACCGATCGCTCACTTCGGTTAGACCGAAACATTACGAAGGGAAACAGAGAGATTACAATCCCATCTCGGTGAGACCGAGATCCCTATCGGTGAGACCGAGTTGCCTAGGGTTTGTGGTAGTGGCTATGACATCTGAACTCGGTGGCGCCGGATAGAAAGAATCGGTGTGACCAATTTTGGCTTTAGGTTTAGGTCATATGTGGATGTGAGAAAGTAGTTGAGGGTTTTGGAGCATATCACTAAGCACATGAAGCAAGAGGCTCATTAAGCAACACCTCATCCCTCCTTGATAGTATTGGCTTTTCCTATAGACTCAATGTGATCTTGGATCACCGAAATATAAAATGAAGAGTCTTGAGCTTTTGAGCTTGAGCCAATCCTTTGTCCTTTTTGAGGGATCCACTTTCATCATCCATGCCATGCCATTCATTGAGCTTTCTTGAAATATATGTCTTGGAATAGCATTAGCTCAATGAGCTATATGTTGTTATGAATTACCAAAACCACCTAGGGATAGTTGCGCTTTCACCATTACGAGTATCATAAGACATAAGATCTCTAGTTAGCTACTGTCATGAGAAAGTGGTATTGTCCTCGAGAAGTGTGATACGTCCCAATGTATCTATATTTTTTGATTGTTCCATGATATTATATTATCTGTTTTGGATTTTTAATATGCATTTATATGCTATTTTATATTATTTTTGGGACTAACCTATTAACCGAGGGCCCAGTGCCAGTTTCTATTTTTTTCCTGTTGAGAGTTTCACAGAAAAGGAATACCAAACGGAGTCCAAATGGAATGAAACTTTCGCGATGAACTTTCTTGGACCAGAAGCAAACCATGAGACTTGGATATGAATTCGGAGATGCAACGAGGCGGCCACAAGGGTGGATGGCGCGCCCAGGGGGTAGGGCGCGCCCCCTGCCTCGTGGGTCCCTCGGAGCTCTCCTGACCTAGTTCCTTTGCCTATATATTCTCTTATACCCCAAAACATTAGGGGGAGTCACGAAAACACTTTTACACCGCCGCAACCTTCTGTACCTGCGAGATCCCATCTAGGGGCCTTTTCCGGCGTCCTGCCGGAGGGGGATTCGATCATGGAGGGCTTCTACATCAACACCATTACCCTTCCGATGAAGCGTGAGTAGTTTACCTCAGACCTACGGGTCCATACTAGTAGCTAGATGGCTTCTTCTATCTCTTTGATTCTCAATACCATGTTCTCCTCGATGTTCTTGGAGATCTATTTGATGTAATGCTCTTTTGCGGTGTGTTTACCGAGATCTGATGAATTTTGGATTTATGATCAGATTATCTATGAATATTATTTGAGTCTTCTCAAAATTCTTATATGCATGATTTGATATATGTGCAAGTCTCTTCAAATTATCGGTTTAGTTTGGCCTACTAGACTGGTGTTTCTTGCAATGGTAGAAGTGCTTAGCTTGGGGTTCAATCTTGCGGTGTCCTTTCCCAGTGACAGTAGGGGCAACAAGTCACATATTGTATTGCTGCCATTGAGGATAAAAATACGGGGTTTTCATCATATTTATTGAGTTAATTCCTCTACATCATGTCATCTTACTTAGTGCATTACTCCGTTCTTTATGAACTTAATACTCTAGATGCATGTTGGATAGCAGTCGATGTGTGGATTAGTAGTAGATGCAGAATCATCTCGGTCTACTTGACACAAACATGATGCCTATATTCATGATCATTGCCTTAGATGTTTTCATAATTATGCGCTCTCCTATCAATTGCTCGGCAGAAATTTGTTCACCCACCGTAATATTTACTATCTTGAGAGAAGCCACTAGTGAAACCTATGGCCCCCGGGTCTATTTTACATCATATTAGTTTCCCGTCAACTTGCCAATTTCTATCGCCGTTTCTTTACTTTGCAATCTATAAACCAAAAATACCAAAAATATTTACCTTACAATTTATCTATCTCTATCAGATCTCACTTTTGCAAATAACCATGAAGGGATTGACAACCCCTTACTGCGTTGGGTGCAAGTTTGTTGATTGTTTGTGCAGGTATTCAGTGACTTGTGCGTAGTCTCCTATTGGATTGATACCTTGGTTCTCAAACTGAGGGAAATACTTACTCTATTGCTACATCACCATTTCCTCTTCAAGGGAAAAACCAACGCAAGCTCAAGAGGTATCAAAGTGCTTCATCTATGTTGTTTTAAATATTTCCTTTCCTTTTTTCGAGCAAACAAGGATGCTAGCATTGAGTTGTTTGCTTGTCTTTGCACAAAGGATCATCCTCCTCGGAAGAAGAATATGGATTATGTGAAATGCCTAGTTCCGATTATGCAAGGATGAAGAAGCCAAGCCTTTCTTCTTATCAGAAGGGACCAGTTGAAGGGTGGTTACATTACTGCCCACAAGAACAAACTAACTTTAGCTCAGAAGGACTCACAGATCTCCATATTTGTTGCCATGATGGCCATTACAATGTTCTTTTACGATTCTTTCCGGTGAAATCCTACAAGCTACATGCGAAATTGTTTGATTTTAGTGGAACTGCACAAAAATAACAGCTGGTTTATTTAGCACGAGGTGACATGTCAATGTACAAACTGATGGCAAACCCCGCCCATTCCACAATCGTAGGCATTTGGTATTTTGGAATGGGAAAACCTCGTCAAAGTTTGCTCATTGATGTACGCAAAAAGACACACATTTGATATTTTGGTATGGGACAACCTCGTCAGATTTTGCTCATTGATGTTAGCAAGAAGACATGCGTTTGATATTTTGCAATGGGCCGCCCTTTGCCGTCAGCAGCATCAATCGATTTTGTTCATTCATAAGTTGTGAAGTAAATATTGGCTCTGACGTGTTAATCATTGAGATGCATAATCTTCGATTGTTTTGAATGTTCTCTATGAATTGCCAGGACTGTGAGTTTGATTGCAATGTACAGGTAGTCGAACTTTTTGTACTGGTGAAACTGCTGCAAACGAGGTGATCACTGTGCGTCCTCAGAATAATGCTAAGTACGTATTGTTTTTCATGTTTATCTAATGCTAGTGATACAAGAATTCAAACCAATCAAACTAAATTCGTTCATACACGACCGGATTTCATTAAATTTCATACATTCTTCAACTAAAAAGGGGTGTGTTGGAGGTATAATTAATTAACCTAATCTAAGACCTCTGGTGCCCATTCCCCGTGTCCGGATGAGCCCCAAGAACAGAAGCTTCTTCTCGAGCCCTGCCTCCGGAGCCTGATATGTCTCCAACGCATCTATAATTTTTGATTGTTCATGCTGTTATATTATCATTCTTGGATGCTTTACAATCATTTTATAACAACTTTATATCATTTTTTGGGACTAACCTATTGACATAGTGCCCAGTGCCAGTTGTTTTTTTGCTTGTTTTTTACTTCGCAGAATATCCTTATCAAACGGAGTCCAAACGCAGCAAAACTTTTTGGAGATTTTTTTAGACTAGAAAATACCTTGGGAGCCAAGGAAGCACCTGGGGGAAGGCCCGTGGGGCCCATAAGACAATAGCGCGCGCTAGAGGCCCCTGGCGTGCCCTGATGAGTTGTGGTGCCCATGAGGGTCTCCCGCACCGCCTCTTCACTCTATAAATACCCAAATATTCCACAAACCCTAGGGTAGTTGACGAAACACAAATCTAGTCGCCGCAAGTTCCAGAACCATGAGATCCAATCTAACATGATCACAGAGGGGTTCATCATCCTCATTGGTGCCTCTCCTATGCTGCGTGAGTAGTTCACCATCAACCTATTGGTCCATAGGTAGTAGCTAGATGGATTCTTCTCTCTTTTTGATTCTCAATACAATGGTCTTGATGATGCCATGGACCTAGGGTAGGGTCATAGGCCTGACCTATACGCCCTACCCAAGGTCACTACGCTAGAATCAAGGACACTCAAAGTATAGCAAGAAATACCGACTGAAATAGCCATGGAGTGCAATCCACTCGACCAGTCACCTCACTCGGATACCCCTAATTTCACTCGACCAAGATGAAGTCATTCGACCATACAGGAAACCACTCGGAGTACAGAAGACCTAAAGTCACTCAGGATGGCAACGGTCAGGCGTTCACTCCGTAGCCTTAAAGATCATCAACAACACTTTATAGCTGGCATTACCAGTAACGTCCTATCTTAATGACATTGAACCCTGTAACGGGGGATGATTGGGGTCCTGGCGCACTCTATATAAGCCACCCCCTCCCCTGGGACAAGGGTTCGCACCCCTTGTAACACACACCCATAAACCAGTTGACCGCCTGATGGCTCCGAGACGTAGGGCTTTTACCTCCTCCGAGAGGGGCCTGAACTCGTAAACTCATCTGTACAATCTCGCTGTATCTAGGGCCTTGCCTCCTCATACGTAGCCCTACTCTCACTGTCATACTTAGTACCACGACAGTTGGTGCCCACCATGGGGCAAAGTGTCTTGGTAACTTCCGGCAAGGTTGCAATTTTTCTGATCTTCATCAACATGGTTTTCGGTGGTGGTTTGGTCATGGGACGCGAGTTCCGACTCGGCTTGCTCACTTTCGTCGCCGATGACTCCGCCTGGATCCAAGAGGCCCCCTCGAGGTCGAGGCCCTTACGATCCGCGGGGCGTCACACTTCCGCGTGAGTGCCTGCGGTGTTCTTCTATGACAGCTGTCAACTCTGTATCGGTCATCCCTCACATCGTCTGCTCACTCCGCTGGTCGCGGCAGCAAGCGATTCGTCCGTTCGCTGCTCCAGCGGTGGGTAAAGCATGCGGTGGCCCATCAGACGACCACCCCACAAGTCACGGTAATCGAGCCCGATGAATTTCACTGCGGTCCAGTCGACCCATCGACTGGCTCCGCGGATACTTTTTCCGAGCGCGGGAGCTGTGACCCCGCGGTAGAAGTTCTCATGGTCGACTCCCGTCGCAGCCCACCCGGGTTTCCCCGCAACGACGACAACGACGATGGCAACGACCCGTCATATGACCATGATGAGTACGAGCCCCAACCTCTCAATTGACAGCAGAGGGAGGAGTTGCATCGCCGCAACATGGAGGTGCTCCAGACCCCCATCGTGGGGGAAACCGCCGAGGCTCGGGCCTTGGAGGCTGTGCGCCTGGCCATGCTGGCTAAGCGCGCGCGTCTGGAGAATCTCCATCATTCTCTCGACGAATGCGCCCGTTGAATGATCCCCGAATCTAGTCGACGTCAATGACAGTTGTTTCCGCCTGAACCCTAGGTATACCACACTCCGATCCAGAATCTTATAGCTACTGCACGTATAGCAGAGTCTATCCAGTCGTCCCGTTCAGAAGCTGGAAGAGGCTTGGAATAGATCCGAGCGCTGCTCCAGGCAGCAGGAGAGGAAAACTCCATCGTTTCCCAGTCGCGGAATAGGATCCACAGTAGGTCAGTAAGGGCAGATACAATTCAGTCAGCACACAATCCCGGGTCACCTTTGCAACGTGAAGATCGTGATCGCCACCGAGATCGGCACCTGGGAAGAGCTCATGGAGAGTTTGATTGTGAGTATGCCCCTGACAACAACCGTCGAGTGCCTTCGCCCCCTCCGAGGGACGGGTCATATGCGCCCCGGGGGTATGACGACAGGCGCCCATATGGTAATGACTGCAGAGTTCCAGTCGACCCAAGAGAGCCTGGGTTCGACGCAAGGTCGGTCCTTGTACTAGGTTTGGTCGACCGGAATAGAGCATACAGAGAAGGGTTGGATAGAGATAGACCCGGTGGAAGCAGGGTGCACGTTTCCGGCCCCGAGTGCTTCGGAAGAGCCATCCAAGCCGCCGAGATCCCTCACAACTTCAGGTTGGCAACTGGCGTCAGTAAGTTCACCAGAGAGTCGAAGCCTGACACTTGGTTGGAGGATTACCGAGTGGCTGTGCACATTGGTGGTGGCAACAATGAGGTGGCCATGAAGCACCTCCCTTTGATGCTTGAAGGTTCTTCCAGAGCTTGGTTGAATCAGTTGGCCCCTGGGAGCATTTTCAATTGGGAAGAATTGGCCCGAGTGTTTACCAAAACATTTGAAGGCACCTGCAAGCGACCTGCTAGTTTGTTAGAATTGTAGCATTGTGTGTAGAAAAAGAATGAGACTTTGAGAGACTATATCCATAGGTGGACTACCCTTCATCACACAGTGGAAAATGTGTCAGAACACCAAGCAGTTTGTGCCTTTAAAGAAGGCGTTCGTTACAGAGTGCTCAGTCTGAAGTTCGGTCGGACCGGAGACATGTCTCTGACTCGGATGATGGAGATTGCCACTCGGTACACTAACGGCGAAGAGGAGGACCGACTCTGGAGCGGTAAAAATAAGTGAGTCACCCAGGATACCGGAGGAGGAAACTCCAGTCTGAAGCAGAAATGGAAGGCTGAAGCTGCGGGTCCTGCTGAGGCAGCAATTTTGAATCAAGGGAAGTTCAAGGGGAGACCTAAAGGGACTTGGACCCCTAAAAAGTGAAAGATCAAGCGGGAAATGATGTGCTTGATTTACCGTGTCATTTACACACCAAAAAGGATGAAGAGGGAAATCTGATTCTTCGCAAGCATACCACTTGACAGTGTCCACTCCTGATTCAGAGCTTCAGAGAGAGCCATCCCAGTGAAAAGGACAAAGAGTCCAATAAGGAGGAGGACAAAGAGGAAGATGGTGGTTACCCCAATGTTAATGCCACTTTGGTGATTTTTGCTAACCTCGAGAGCAAAAGTCGACTGAAGGTTATTAACAGAGAAGTAAACATGGTTGCTCCGGCAACAATGAGATATTTGAAGTGGTAAAAAACCCCTATTACATTAGACAAGTCCGACCACCCATCACACGTTGCTACCCCTGGGCGGCAAGCATTGGTGGTCGACCCAATCGTTGAGGGCACCCGACTGACGAAGGTTTTGATGGACGATGGCAGTGGACTGAATATATTGTATGCTGAGGCCCTCTAGGGGATGGGCATTCTAATGTCCAAGCTCAGTGAGAGCAACATGAGATTCCATGGTGTCATCCCTGGAAAGAAAGTCGATTCACTTGGTCAGATCACTCTTGATGTGGTTTCCGGTGATTCCAAGAATTGCCACAAGGAAAAGTTGACGTTTGAGGTAGTGGATTTTGACAGTGCCTATCATGCCATTCTAGGCAGACCTGCTTATGCTAGTTTCATGGCTCGATCATGCTACGTGTACCTTAAGTTGAAGATGCATGGCCCCGGAGGCATGATCACAGTCACTGGAAATCCGTAGAGAGTAGAAGATTGTCTCTAGAAAGGTTCAAAGATTGCCGATGAACAAATGGCAGCAGTAGAGTTTCAAGAATACCAGAAGAATGTAGATACAAGTGATTTGTTGCGTGCCAGGAGGCCTACCTCGGAGTATGCATTTCAGTCGGCCGGCGAAACAAAGCCGATTCATATTCACCAGACCGATCCCAATGCTGCTCCGACTCATATCTCAACAACACTCGACGGCAAATAGGAAGAAGCGCTCATCCAGTTCCTCCGTGAGAACTGGAACATCTTCGCATGGAAGCCATCTGACATGCCGGGTGTACCCAGGGGACTGGCTGAGCACCATTTACGAGTCGACCCAAAAGCAGAACCCATTAAAGAGCATCTCCGTTGGTCCACCATGGAGAAGAGGAAGGCAATTGGTGAGGAGGTGGCTCAGCTTTTGGCTGCTGAGTTCATCCACGAGATATACCACTCTGAGTGGGTCGCCAATGTTGTTATGGTCCCCAAGAAAGATAAGGCACTTCGAATGTGTATTGATTTCAAGCATATCAATCGGGTGATTGTCCTTTTTGGATGCTTATTCCGGGTACCATCAGATCCGTCTGTATGGACCCGACGAGATAAAGACAGCTTTCATCACCCCATTCAGGTGTTTTTGCTATGTTACTATGCCCTTTGGCCTCAACAATGCTGGTGCCACGTTCATGCGCATGATTTAGAAGTGCCTGCTCACTCAAATCAGTCGGAATGTGGAAGCGTACATGGATGACATAGTGTTCAAGTCACACAAAGGTTCTGTCCTACTGAGTGACCTCACTGAAAACTTTGCCAACTTAAGAAAATATGATATCAAGCTCAATCCATCAAAGTGCACATTCAGAGTCCCAGGTGGAAAGTTATTCTCGGTTTCCTTGTTTGCGAACGGGGGATCGATGCAAATCCAGAGAAGATTGGCACAATCCTCCGAATGAAACACCCTGTGCGTGTGCACGATGTTCAAAAGCTTACTAGTTGTTTGGCTGCATTGAGTCAATTCATCTCACACCTCGGTGAAAAGGCATTACCTCTTTATTGACTGATGAAGAAGTCTGACAAATTCGAGTGGAATGATGAAGCTGAAGTAGCGTTTGAAGAGCTCAAAGCCTTGCTTTCCACCCAGTCGGTGCTCGCCGCTCCAGTCAGCAAGGAGCCTTTTCTGCTTTACATCGCAACCACTAGACAGGTTGTCAGCATAGTGCTCACGGTCGAGCGGGAAGAAGAAGGCAAAGCCTTCAAAGTTCAGCGCCTTGTGTACTACATTTCTGAAGTCCTGACTCCGTCCAAGCAGAGATATCCTCATTATCAGAAGCTTGTTTATGGAATTTACTTGGCGATGAAGAAGGTTGCACACTATTTCTCTGATCACTCGGTTTCGGTCGTCAGCGATGCTCCATTGTCAGAAATTCTGAATAATAGGGATGCAACTGGTTGAGTGGCAAAGTTGGCGATCGAACTCCTCCCTTTGGATATCAAGTTTGAGGCAAAGAAAGCCATCAAGTCTCAAGCAATAGAAGATTTCCTCGCAGAGTGGATTGAACAACAGCAACCAACTCAGATTCACTTGGAACATTGGACTATGTTCTTTGATGGATCCAAGATGTTGACTGGCTCTAGCGCAGGAGTGATTTTAGTATCCCCAAGAGGAGACGAGCTCAGTTATGTCCTCCAGATTCACTTCGGTTCTTCAAAAAATGAAGCTGAGTATGAGGCACTATTATATGGGTTATGTATGGCCATTTCACTCGTCGTCTAATGCTTGATGGTCTATGGAGACTCAGACTTAGTGGTTAATCAAGTAATGAAGGAATGGGACATCAGGAGTCCAGCAATGACCGGTTATTGCAATGTAGTAAGAAAGCTAGAGAAGAAGTTTGAGGGGTTAGAGCTCCACCACATACCCTGAATCAAGAATCAAGCTGTTGATGATCTGGCGAAGATAGGTTCCACTCGGAAGCCTATCCCTAGTAATGTGTTCTTGGAGCATCTCCACACCCCGTCAGTACAAGAAGATCCCTTCAAGTAAGAGCCCTCGCAACCGATATGTTCAACCAATCCGACTGAGATTGAAGTCCCAGCTGTGGTTGACTTGGTCATGGAAGTCTTAGTGATCACGCCCGACTGGACGGTTCCATATATCGCGTAAGTGCTCAGGCAGAGAAGATGAGGATGAGGCCCGCCAGATCATCCATTGATCGAAGGATTTCACCGTGATAAAAGGGCAGCTTTACAGAGAAAGTGTCACAGGAGTGGCTCAACGTTGCATCACCTCAGAAGAAGGTCAAATAATTTTAAACAAGATCCACTCGGGGACCTGTGGTCACCATGTGTCCTCTCGAACCATCATGGCCAAAGCATACCAAGCGGAATTCTATTGGCCGCTTGCAAATGAGATGGCAAAGGATATAGTCGACAAGTGCGCAGGTTGTTAGTTTTACTCCAACATGTCTCACAAGCCTGCATCTGCCTTGAAGACCATTCCACTCGTTTGGCCATTTGCAGTCTGGGGGTTAGATATGGTTGGACCATTCAAGACCGGCAGAAGCGGCTTCACTCATTTGCTCGTTGTACTCGACAAATTCACCAAATGGATCGAAGCCAAGCCAATTAAGAACCTTGACTCAAGCACTGCCATCAGTTTCATCCGAGAGCTGATATTCAAATATGGGGTCCCACACAACATCATCACAGATAAAGGCACCAACTTTGATTCTGATGAGTTCAAGGCGTTTTTTGCTTCCCAGGGCACTCGGGTCGATTACGCATCTGTTGCGCACCCGCAGTCGAATGGGCAAGCAGAGAGGGCAAATGGTTTGATTCTTCAAGGACTGAAACCTCGACTGATGCACGACCTCAAGCACGCCGCTGGAGCCTGGGTGACTGAATTGCCATCTGTCTTATGGGAACTGAGAACAACTCCGAATCGGTCGACTGGCCAAACTCCTTTCTTCTTGGTGTACGGTGCTGAAGCTGTGCTTCCGAGTGACTTGTTGCACAATCCCCCCCGAGTGGAACTCTTCTCAAAAGCTAAAGTAGGACAGGCACGACAAGAAGCAATTGACCTCCTAGAGGAGGAGTGAGAGATAGCTCTAATCCGGTCAACCATCTATCAACAAGATCTGTACCGATTCCATGCCCGTAATGTCAGAGGTCGAGCATTTCAGGAAGGACACCTTGTGCTTCGAGTGCATCAGAAGAAACCTCACAAGCTCACTCCGGCCCGAGAAGGTCCCTTCATCATCACCAAGGTGCTCCATAACGGGGCATATAACCTCTACAAAGTAGCCAAGAAGGTGGACGAGCCACGCTCGTGGAATGCGGAGCTGCTCTGCCATTTCTATACCTAAACCACTCAGATCGACGAGTTGTAATAAGAATCCTTCGGTTTGCTTACCAAAGACAAGATTTTTGCAGTATCTTAATGATTGTTGTCCCATAAATACGTGTGTTAAAATCCCTAGTGGGTGGCTTAGCCGCGAACCTGATTCGTCTAAGTTTCGAAAACCACTCCGAATGAAGAGCGACCCTCTCACTCGGGGGCTTAGCCGCGAACCTGATTCGCCTAAGTTTCAAAACCATTCCGAGTGGAGAGCAACCCTCTCACTCGAGGGCTTATCTGCGACCCTGTACTCGCCTAAGTTAAAAAACTACTCCGAGTGGAGAGCAATCCTCCCACTCGGGGGCTTAGCTGCGACCTCGTACTCGCCTAAGGTAAAAAAACTATTCCGAGTGGAGAGCAATCCTCCCACTCGGGAGCTTAGCTGCGACCCCATACTCGCCTAAGTTAAAAAAAACTACTCCGAGTGGAGAGAAATCCTCCCACTTGGGGGCTTAGCTGTGACCCCATACTCGCCTA
>NC_041387.1:607638952-607656877 GCF_002162155.2 Triticum dicoccoides | reverse complement strand
CCCAAGTTAAAATACTACTCCGAGTGGAGAGCAATCCTCCCACTCGGGGGCTTAGCTGCGACCCCGCACTCGCCTAAGTTAAACAACTATTGCAAGTGGAGAGCAATCCTCCCACTTGGGAGCTTAGTGCGACCCCGTACTCGCCTAAGTTAAAAAAACTACTCCAAGTGGAGAGCAATCCTCCCACTCGGGGGCTTAGCCATGATCTCGTACTCGCCTAAGTTTATAACTATTCCGAGTGGAGAGAAATCCTTCCACTCGAGGTCTTAGCTGCGACCCCGTACTCGCCTAAGTTAAGAAACCATTCTGAGTGGAGAGCTATCCTCCCACTCGGAGGCTTAGCCACGACCCTGCACTCGTCTAAGTCACAAAGATCCTCTGAGCTGCGTCACAAGTACAACGTCCGCTCCATCACGATCCGCAAGGAGGACGAGGTGCCAATTGAGCATGTCGTTAGAGCTGCGTCATAAGTACAACATACACTCCATCCCAATCCGCAAGGACGATGAGGTGCCGATCAAACACATCATCAGAGCTGCATCACAAGTACAACATCTATTCCGAGTGAGAAGTCAAGTTCCACTCAGATTTAAAAAAGATTTGAAAGCAATAAAGGCAAAGCCACCATATTCAAAGAAAAACCAAGTTCAGATAAACCCAGCAAAGTTCAGAAACACGGGCAGAAGTACTCAGGCATCAGGCTTGAAAGAGTTTAACGGTTACAAAACCTCTCGGCATTCCGAGGCAAATAAAGGTGGAGCATAAAGTTTGTTCACTCGGCATGAGGAGGGCTTGCTGGCTCAACGAAGCTGTCAAGGGCAATGTTGTCTACGATACGAGTAGCAGCACCGATGAAGGTATCCATAAGGACTGGAATTGGAGCTTCTGGGTGTTGGCAATCTTGAGAGCTTCCAGCTTGTCTTTTCTGACCTCCTTGCAGTGGACTCGGACCAAGGACAGAGCCACAGCGGCAACACAGCGAGCAGACGACTTCTTCCACTCTTGCACTCGACTAGGGATTTCATTTAGTTGAGTCATCCGGGACTCGAGATCATTCTGGAATTCCGCTCGGGGCCAGAGCTCCATGTCAATTCGCAACACCGCCACCTTCAAACGAGCAAGAAAATCCACATCACTGGCAAGACGAGACTCCAATCGCAGCACATTCATCGCAACATCATCCTTGACGGGAGAATTTATGGGGTCTAGATCCGTCTTGATCCGCCCAGTCTCTGCTTCAAAGTCTTGACAGAATTCTGCACATTTGGAAAAGTGGTGGCTCGACAGCTATACGATGAGTCAAGAGTTACAAATCAGTTAGACAAGAGAAAGTACATTCAAGCTTCAGGACCAGCTTCTCAGCAAGTCTTCCTAGATAAGCCTCTAGTTCGCCCTTCTTATGAGTGAGATCTCCAACCTTGTCGGTCAGGGTCTCCTTGTCCTTCTTCAGCTTTGCAACTTCTTTGTTGGCTTCAGTAACAACAGTCTTCAGCTTGGCATTTTCCTCTTCTACATTGCTGACCGAAGTAAGCTTCTTGTCAGCAAGCTCTGTTTTCTCTCGCGCCTCTTTCTGTGCTGTGACAAGGTCAAGGTCCTTCTGCTCCAGAGCCTGCTTCATTTTGACTAAAGAGATCACATTCTACAGACGACCTTGGAGTTGACGGTTTTCACTACGCACATCTGCTCGAATGGAGTCACTCGGTTCGAAAGACTAAAAAGGAAAAACTATAAGGTGGACAGTCGGCGAGTTATTACCTCCCATAGCAGCAACATCATCCTTGGCCTTCTGAAGATTCTTCTTGGCCAGCTCCAGGTCAAGGATGAGGTTGACCTGTTTCTTCTCCAACTTAGAAAATTGGACCCCAAGATCACAAGATTTCTATAGTCAGAAAATAAGACATGTCAGTCGACGGAAACAAAAGTTAATCACAGCAAAAAGTGTTCTAAGACTACTGCCGAGTCAAACATTCAATAGTAGTCTCAGGGACTACACCTAGTGGGTGCACATTGGCATGCCCCCACTGGTTCGGTTTACCACTCGACATGGTGTGCCCATCGCGAGTATGCAAAAAAGGAAGAGAGAGTCTCAAACCCCGGCCGACTACCCGCAGTCAACCGCGGTCTCAGGGACTACACCCAGTGGGTGCATTCTGCGTGCCCCCACTGGCCTGTACCCCACTCGGTTGAAACTATTTTGCCGAGTGAAACAACAATGAAGAGACATTCGACAAAGACCCCTGTCGAATCAAACATCCAACGGCGGTCTCAGGGACTACACCCAGTGGGTGCACTTCACGTGCCCCCACTGGTTCAGAGATACACTCGACTTAACTTGTCGACTCAAGTGGAAGAACTATTCAGCAGTAAGTTAAACCACCCAGTGGGTGATTGGATGTGAAGTGCAGACTCATGATAGATGCACATAAAAGGTTCCAAAACACTCATCCAGGGACATCTTACGGATAATGAATCAGTATCCTACAAGTACCATACCATAGCAGGACAAAAATCAAACTGAAAGATCAGTTGAAAATCAACTGACCTTGACATTAATCTGCAGAACAGAGCTGTCATTATAGGCAGCCTTTCTAGCCTCATGCACCACCTTCATCTACTCCATCATAAGGCCTGCTTGGAGTATGGCTTCCTTGGAAGCACCAACTGGGTCATCTAGGGTATGATGAGCAGCAAAGAGTGGTGTTGACAGAGCAGTCAGAGCAATCACAGGGTCTGAGGCATGGAGTTGTGTGGACGAAGCAGGGACTTGAGCAATCGACGCCGAAGGACGTTCAGTTGACACAGGATTGGCAAAAGAAACAGAGGCCCAAGTCGGATCTCTGGACTGCTAGACCATCGTTTTTGGTGCTGATGTCGACTGAGGCTCCTGGCCGACATGCGTTCTCCTGCTTGAAGCCCTGCCCCTCCTTCCATATTCTTCTGAGGCACTTCTTCATCATCATCTGGAAGTTCAATGACGTCTTGTGGGGCTGCACAAAAAACAACCATAAGAGCTCAGTCGACTGACAATTCAACCGACAAAATAAGCACAAGATTGCAGAATCGTACCTGCTCTGGAAGTAGCCGCATCTTCAATTTCTTCATCATCCTGAGCCTTGTCAATGTCCATGGAGGTCCCAGAAGTTGCGGCACTAAAAAAATAATTAAAAACCCACTCGGTCAGAGCGGAAGTATGAGTCGACAGTAAAACACAGAAAGACAGAAGACTTACTTAGAAGCGACGGGAACGTCCATCTTGATCTTGGCATGGTCTTCCGAGGCTTTGAAGGCAAAACCTTGGGCTGCTTGGCAACCTTTTCAGACGGCTCTGGAATCGAAGTCCGAGTGCGTTTGTGCACTTGCGTGCTTGGAGGTGCAACCTTGTTGCACCCACCTGCATGATCGTGAGACTGCTTGGAGCGGTGCTCTGTGCGGGGTGGTGAGTCGACCTCTTCTTCATCGTCCGACTCATCACTCTCTTCCTCATCATCATCATTGGGAGACTGCCAGTCAGCACTCTCGTTCGTGCTCTCCACTCCCTCCTGGGATTGCTCCTGGGCTTGCGCTCCATTCAACATCAAGTACATCTCAGTATAAATCTGCAAGGCAAGAAGTTAAACAAACACCAGCCAGATCCAAAGATGGTTGCAAGTCAGATTGAAAGACACTCGGTAATGAGGATTGGACCTTGTCCAACTGATTTTCGGCATCGAATGGGTTGACTCTCCTGGACCCCCTGGGGTTGTCTTTGTTTCCAGTAATGCCCTTCAGCCACTGGGCCACCGTCTCGTCGGTGATCTCCTCTGGGTGGACCTGAGAGGTGTCATTGGAACCCGAATACATCCACATTGAATGATCACGAGCTTGGAGTGGCTGGATGCGTCGACTGAGAAACACTTCCAATAAATCCATGCCAGTCACGCCCTGACGGACCAACTGGACTACCCGCTCGACTACATGTTCACCTCTACTTTTTCCGCTGCAGACACGATCAATGAAGAAGGTTGCTGGACTCGATCTAGGGTGAAGGGAGGAAGGCCTGTCGACTGACCGAGGGTAGGAATGTCTTGGCAGTAGAACCAGGTCGACTGACATCCCCTAACTGACTCGGGAAGTGTCATGGGGGGAAAAGTGCTCCTAACCCTCATCTGAATCCCTAAACCTCCGCACATTTGAATCATGTGCATCCTCTCGCCAGTCTGATTTGCCTTCTTCATAGATTGAGAACGGCAAGTGAAGATATGTTTGAACAGACCCCAGTGCGATCTACAACCCAAGAAGTTTTCACACAAAGAAACAGATGCAACAAGGTATGTGATAGTGTTGGGAGAGAAATGGTGAAGCCGAGCACCGAAAATGTTCACAAAACCCCGGAAGAAAGGATGCGAAGGCAGGGAGAAGCCACAGTCGACGTGGGTTGTGAGGAGGACGCACTCACCCGCCCGTGGCTGAGGCTCGATCTCGTCCCCGGCAGCCTCCAAATCCCGTCGGCAGTCAAGCCCGCAGCGGCCAGATCCTCTAGATCTTCTTGCCAGAGCGTAGATCGAATCCAGTCCCCCTGGATCCAGCCAGGCGGCAACCCGGACCTCGATGATGATCCCTGACTCATTTTCTTGCCCTTCGCCGTCGTCATCGCTTTCTTCGCACGCTCAAGGGCCGCCGTCTTGTCCTTCACCATTGCGGCGGACTGCGCACGGGCGGGGCGGCAACATCGAGAGTGGAGGAAGACACGGTGGAGAAGCATAGGAAGAAGAAGGGGAATGTGGGGCGCACTATGCAAATTCATGAGCCTCAACACCTTGTATGTGCCTACTTCCGAGTGGCTGATGCGTGCGTCCGAGCGATCCTGTCAAATCCCGCAACAGTCGGGCACCGGATATGTAGAGAAAAAGGTGGCGCAGGAATCAAGGCGCCCCTGTCTATCCGTCCTGTTTACTGCGGCGCGCTCCGCCTCCTGCGCTTCCCCAAATTTTCAAATCCCGTGAGATCCGGGAACCACAGTAACCAATCACGCCAAATATTTCGCACCATATCAACACTCGAAGATTGCCAGCACAAGTTCACTCGACAAACTCTGAATCGATCAAGGTGACTGAAATGAAGTCGAAGTTTCAACATGAACCTCAAGCTTAGTAAGAATGCTTATGAAGCATAAGAGTCAAGATAGGGTCAACTTCAACTCTCTTTTCACTCGGACCTCAATCCATTCGGGGGCTAATGACGATGCCATGGACCTAGGGAAGGGTCATAGGCCTGAACTATACGCCCTACCCAAGGTCACCACCCTAGAATCAAGGACACTCAAAGTATAGCAAGAAATACCGACTGAAGTAGCCATGGAGTGCAATCCACTCGACCAGTCACCTCACTCGGATACCCCCAATTTCACTCGACCAAGATGAAGTCATTCGACCATACAGGAAACCACTCAGAATACAGAAGACCTGAAGTCACTCAGGATGGCAACGGTCAGGTGTTCACTCCGTAGTCTTAAATATCATTAATAGCACTTTATAGCTGGCTTTACCTGCAACGTCCTGTCTTTATGTACATTGAACCCTGTACTGGGGGACGGCTGGGGTCCTGGCGCACTCTATATAAGCCACTCCCCTCCTCTGGGACAAGTGTTCGCACCCCTTGTAACACACACCCATATACCAATCGACCGCCTCAGGGCTCCGAGATGTAGGGCTTTTACCTCCTTCAAGAGGGGCCTGAACTCGTAAACTCGTGTGTACAACCTCGCCGTAGCTAGGGCCTTGCCTCCTCATACGTACTCCCTACTCTTACTGTCAGACTTAGTACCACGACATGACTCTTGGAGATCTATTTGATGTAATGACCTTTGCGGTGTGTTTGTTGGGATCCGATGAAGTTCAGGTTTATGATCAGATCTATATCCATGAATATGATTTGAGTTTTCTTTGATCTCTTATATGCATGATTATTTATAGCCTCGTATTTCTTCTTTGAATCTTTGGTTTAGTTAGGCCAACTAGATCAATTTTTCTTGCAATGGGAAGAGGTGCTTTGTGATGGGTTCGATCTTGCAGTGTCCTCACCTAGTGACAAAAGGGGTAGCGAGACATGCATTTATCGTTGCTATTAAGGATAAAAAGATGGGGTCAAGTCCTACATGAGTAGATCTTGTCAACATCATGTCATCATTCTTATTGCATTACTCCGTTTCTCCATGAACTTGATACAGTAGATGCATCCTGGATAGCGGCTGATGTGTGGAGTAATAGTAGTAGATGCAGAATCGTTAAAGTCTACTAATCTTGGACGTGATGCCTATATCCCGATCATTGACTTGGATATCGTTATAATTATTTGCTCTTCTATCAATTGCCCAACAGTAATTTGTTTACCCACCGTGTGTTATTTTCTCGAGAGAAGCCACTAGTGAAATCTACGACCCCCAGGTCTATCTTTTATCATATTGCTTTCAGATCTATTTTTCACTGTATTTGATTTCAGATCTATTATTGTAAAAACCCAAACATACCTTGCTGCACTTTTTCTTTACTTATTTTATTTCATGTTTAATTCAGATCTATTTATCCAAACATATACAACTTAATCTATCTTTTTACCGAGGAGGGATTGACAACCCCTCTGATGTGTTGGGTTGCGAGGATTTGTTCTTTGTGTGCAGGTACTGATACGTCTCCAATGTATTTATAATTTATGAAGTATTTATGCCATGTTTACAAAAAATTTATATGGTTTTGGTATGATTTGCATGGAAGCAACCCGGACTGACGCTGTTTTCAGCAGAACTACCGTGGTGTTGTTTTTGTGTGCAGAAATCAAAGTTCTGCAAATGCAGCAAAACTTTTTGATGATTTTTTGGAAGAAAAGAGGCACTAGAAGCTCCGTGGGAGGACCAGAATGTGAAGGAGGTGAGCTCAAGACACCTAGGTGCGCCCAGCTGGGTTGTGCCCACCTCGAGGCCGATCTTCGCGTTATTCCAATGCAGAAAAATCCTATAAATAGAGAAACCATAAGAAATAATCTAGATCGGAAGTTTCACAGCCTCAAGCCTCTGTATCCATGAAAAACCAATCTGGACCCTGTTCAGGCACCCTGCCGGAGGGGGAAATCATCACCGGAGTCCATCTTCATTATCTCGGCGGCCACCATGATGAGGAGGGAGTACTCCACCCTCGGGTTTGAGGGTTTGTACTAGTAGCTATGTGTTTAATATCTCTCTCTGCCTCGTGTTCTTGAGGTGGCATGATCTTGATGTATCGCGGGCTTTGTTAATATAGTTGGATCATATGGTGTTTCTCCCTCTCTATCTTGTTGTGATGAATTGATTTTACCCTTTGAGATTTCGTTGTTATCGGATTGAATACTTTTATGGATTTGAGAGCACCTGATATATGTCTTGCATTTGAATACCCGTGGTGACAATGGGGCATTATATTGATTCACTTGATATATGTTTTGGCACTCAACTCACGGATTCCTGAGGTGACATTGGGGTAATCTATGCATAGAGGTTGATGCATGTTCTCGTCTTTTGTTTCTCCGGTAGAAACCTTGGGGCACTCTTTGAGGTTCTTTGTGTTGGATTGAGTATTATGAATTGAATTTGCTTTGGTGTTATTTTAGTACAAACTCTTGATAGATTGATCAGAAAGAATAACTTGGTGTTATTTTAGTATGAACTCTTGATAGATTGATCGAAAAGAATAACTTGGTGTTATCTTAGTATGAACTCTTGGATAGATCGATCGGAAAGAATAGCTACAAACAATTTCTTCTTATGTTCTCCTCTAGATAAGAACTTTCGAGTGATTCTTCATCGCACGTTGAGGGATGGTTATACTGTTGGAAATATGACCTAGAGGCAATAACAAATTGGTTATTATCATATTTCCTTGTTCATGATAATCGTTTATTATGCATGCTTTAATTGTATTGATTGGAAACTCAAATACATGTTTGGCTACATAGACAACATGTCCCTAGTTAGCCTCTACCGGACTAGCTTGTTGGTCAAAGATGGCTATGGTTTCCTAGCCATGGACATGAGTTGTCATTTGATAATGGGATCACATCATTAGGAGAATGATGTGATGGACAAGACCCAAACTTTAATGTAGCATGCGATCGTGTCAAGTTTATTGCTATCGTTTTCTGCATGTCAAGTATATGTTCCTATGAGCATGTGAACATGCAACTCACTGACACTGGAGGAGTACCTTGTGTGTACCAAATGTTGCAACGTAATTGGGTGACTATAAAGGTGCTCTACAGGTATCTCTGAGGGTGTCTGTTGAGTTGGCATGGATCAAGACTGGGATTTGTCACTCCGTATGATGGAGAGGTGTCTCAGGCCCCACTCGGTAATACATTATCACAATGAGTTTGCAAGCAATGTGACTAATGAGTTAGCCACGAGATCTTGTATTATGGAACGAGTAAGGAGACTTGCTGGTAACGAGATTAAACTAGGTATGGAGATATCGACAATCGAATCTCGGGCAAGTAACATACCGATAGACAAAGGGAACTGCATACATGATTAGCTGAATCCTTGGCATCGAGGTTCGACCGATAAGATCTTCGTAGAATATGTACGAACCAATATGGGCATCCATGCCCCGCTATTGGTTATTGACCGTGGAGGTATCTCGGTCATGTCTACATAGTTCTTGAACCCGCAGGGTCTACACACTTAACGTTTGGTGACGATATAAGTATAGTTGAGTTGTTATGGTGGTTACTGAAGGTTGTTCAGAGTCCCGGATGAGAAACTGAACATGATGAGGAACTTCGGAAGGGTCTGAAGATGAAGATTGATATATTGGACGAAGGGTATTGGAGTCCGGAAGTGTTCTGGGGGTACCGGGTGATGACCTGCGTGACTGAAAGGGGTTTCGGGGGGTCCCAGTAAGTGTTGGGGGGCTCATGGGCCAAGGGGAGGGGCAAACCAGCCCACTAAGGGGCTGTGCGCCCCCTCACCCCATCTCACGTAGCCAGGAGAGGTGGGGCGCCCCATCTATGGTTCCCTCCACCTGTCTTGGGGGGCAAGTCACCCTAGGGTATCCATAGGGGAGATCCCATCTGCCATGTGGCCGCCACCCCCTTAGATGGGATCTAGGGCGCCCCCTCCTCCCCCTTCCCCCTATATATAGTGGGGAATAGGGAGGGAAGCCGCACCCATCTATGCCACGGCGCTTCCCTCCCTCTCCCTCGTAGTGCTTCTTCTTCTCCGTGAGGCTTGGCGAAGCCCTGCTGAGATTTCTCCACCACCACCGCCACCACGCCGTCGTGCTGCCGAAGGACTCGAGCTACTACTTCACCATCGCTCGCTAGATCAAGGAGGTGAAGGCGTCATCAAGCCGTACGTGTGTTGAACGAGGAGGTGCCATCCGTTTGGCACTTGGATCGGGAGTTCGCGGGACGGATCGTGATTGGATCGTGAAGATGTTCGACTACATGAACCTCGTTTCTTAACGCTTCCGGTTAGCAATCTACAAGTGTATGTAGATGTAATATATCCTCTTGTAGATGGTCATCTCCTAGATTGATCTTGGTGAGTGAAGGATTTTTTTGTTTCCCATGCAATGTTCCCCAACCATGGTTTCAGAGCTAGGTCTATGCGTAGATGACATCACGAATAGAACATAAAGGAGTTTGTTGGTGTTGATATTCAAATTGCTTCCTTCCTTGGTCTTTTCCTGATTCGGTGGTATTGTGGGACGGAGCGTCCCAAGCAACCTTTACATGTCCACGTACATGGGACCGGTTCCATCAACAGACATGTGACTTTGTTGCATAAAGGTGGCTGGCGGGTGTCTGTCTCTCCCACATTAGTTGAGTCAGATTCGACAAAGGAGGTCTTTGTAGAAGGTTAAATAGCAACTTGCATATCACTGTTGTGGCTTTGCGTAGGTAAGAATTGTTCTTGCTAGATACCCATAGTAGCCACGTAAAACATGCAACAACAAAAATTTGAGGACGTCTAACTTTTTTTTGCAGGGTATGTTGTGATATGATATGGCCAATGACATGATGAAATATATTTGATGTATGACATGATCATGTTTGTAATAGTTTATATCAACTTGCATGTCCATGCATATGTCCACGCTTCAGTACAGGGTCTTGTTTTCGGCACGGAGCGCTGTGTCCGGATCACTAGCAAGGGTGATGATTCCGTTGGGCCCGGGCATTTTGAGCTTCATGTACCCGTAATGGGGTATAGCTTGAAAAATTGTGAATGATTCTCGCCCTAACAGAGCGTGGTATCCGCTGCTGAATGGGGCCACTTGAAATGTGACCTCCTCGGATCTGTAATTATCGGGCGTGCCGAACACCACATCTAGTGTGATTTTCCCTGAACAACACGCTTCCCGACTGGGGATTATTCCTCTAAAGGTTGTGTTGCTTCGCTCAATGCGGCTCCAGTCTATTTCCATTTTTCGCAGGGTTTCCTCATAGATGAGGTTCAATCCGCTGCCACCGTCCATGAGTACCTTTGTAAGCCGGAAGTCGTCCACTATCGGACTAAGGACCAGTGCGGCTGGTGCTCGGGCTGTCCGGAATTTAGGTTCGTCACTGGCATTAAAGGTAATAGCCGTGTCGCTCCATGGGTTTATTGTCGCTACTTGGTAGACTTCGGTAAGGCTGCGGAGCGTTTGTTTCCTTGCATTGTTTGATGCGAAGGTCTCAAAGACTGTTGACACCGTGCTGGTGTTTCTGGGGTGGTGCTCTGCGAATTCTGGAGTTAGAAGCTCCTCGCCACTTCTGGCCACCTGCCGGAGTATCCAACATGCTCTAAGGCTATGAGTTGGTGTGACGTCCTCTGTACTATGAATTTTACAGGGTCCATTGAGCCATCCCTCCAGTACGGTTCCATACCCTATAGAGGGTTTTTGTTTTGTGCTGTGTGGCCCAGGTGCCTGGCGATAATGAGCCCTTTTGTTTCGGACTGGGATTGAATTCAGGGTCGGATTGTCCCAGAATTTTGTTTCGGTTTTTCGAACGCTTTCTGTCGCACAGTACTTTCATACTATGGATGTCAAGTCGGCAAAGCGTGTAATTTCGCGGCGACTTATGGCGTTGAGGATTCCGATGTCCGTGCAGTTGTTACAAAAGAATGAAATTGCATCCCTCTCGCGGCAGTCTTTTATCCTATTCATAACCAGGAGGAATCTGGCCCAGTAATGGTGTACTGCTTCCCCGGGCTCTTGCTGAATTTGGGATAGATCCCTTATATTTGGGTGGGCGGGTCGATTTAAATCCGGAACCTCGCCCGATCTAAGACTCATAGGCCAAGAAATTTCTGAACTTGGAAGTTTGTTTTCTTGGGCGTTATTCAATAAATCAGGCCCGCTACCTGACTTTAGGTTCAAGGCTTGGGCGACGTCCACCCCTCCGCGGATGTCCGGCTTGGAGGGATCAGGAATCCGGACATACTTGGTCCTTAGGATGGGCGAAGATTCGCCGCATTGTTCCTCCACCACTTCAACTTGGTGGGTGACCTGGGGAGAGTCAATCTCTCTCTGATCGGGTTTAATCCCAATCTAGCCGTAATCTGTAGCGACTCCCAGGGCGGTGATGCGATCCAAGAGCTCGTTTAAGGAAGAGAGCTCCATCAGATCTAACTGCTCGGCGAGTTCCGAGCTGATGTGGAGATCGCTTTCGATGACCCGAGAGGTCGTCGTCAGCGCGGCGGTCGAACAGGCGGTCATCAAAAAGCCGCCTAACCAGAGAGTTTGGCCGGCAACCAAGGCTCCTTTAGCAACAGTGCCGTCTTTAAAGACGGGGTGCGGCATCCTTCCTGACGGTGACAACACAGAGGAACTCTCAATGAAAGCACCAATGTCGGTGTCAAAACCGGCGGATCTCGGGTAGGGGGTCCCGAACTTTGCGTCTAGGCGGATGGTAACAGGAGACAAGGGACACGATGTTTTTACCCAGGTTCAGGCCCTCTCGATGGAGGTAAAACCCTACTGCTGCTTGATTAATATTGATGATATGGGTAGTACAAGAGTTGATCTACCACGAGATTAGAGAGGCTAAACCCTAGAAGCTAGCCTATGGTATGATTGTTGTTCGTCCTACGGACTAAATCTCTCCGGTTTATATAGACACTGGAGAGGGCTAGGGTTACATAGAGTCGGTTACAATGGGAGGAGATCTTCATATCATATCGCCAAGCTTGCCTTCCACGCCAAGGAAAGTCCTATCCAGACACGGGACGAAGTCTTCAATCTTGTATATTCATAGTCCGGGAGTCTGGCCAAAGGTCATCGTCCGGTCATCCGGACACCCCCTAATCCAGGACTCCCTCAGTTGTCTTTAATTATTAAGCACTATGTAATGCTTTAATATATCGCTAAGCGGTAGCAATAGTAGTAGAAGCATGGTGGCGGCACAATGATGGAGATAATGGTGTCATGCTGGTGACGATGGAGATCATGCCGGTGCTTCAGAGATGGAGATCGAAAGCACAAGTTGATGGCCATATCATGTCACTTATGATTTGCATGTGATGTTAATCCTTTTATGCATCTTATTTTGCTTAGGACGACGGTAGAATTATAAGGTGACCCGTCACTAAAATTTCATGATAAAGTTGTGTTCTCCCCAAGTGTGCACCATTGTGAAAGTTCATCGTTTCAAAGCACCACGTGATGATCGGGTGTGATAGACTCTACATTCACATACAACGGGTGCAAGACAGTTTTGCACATGCGGAACACTTGGGTTAAACTTGACGAGCCTAACATGTATAGACATGGCCTCGAAACACAAGAGACTGAATGGTCGAACATGTTTCATATAGTAGATGATCAACATGGAGATGTTCAGCATTGAAACCACCTCATCTCATGTGATGATCGCACATGGGTTGGTGAATTTGGATCATGTTACACTCGGACAACCGAAGGGATGTTGATTTGAGTGGGAGTACTTAAGTAATATGATTAATTGAACTCATTATCAAGAACAATAGTCTAAGTTGTCTTTGCAAATTATGTTGTAGACCAATAGCTCGCGCTGTAGCTCCCTGTTTTAATACGTTCCTAGAGAAAGAATAAGTTAAAAGATATTGTAAGCAATTAAGCGGACTAGGGCCATAGTATGAGGATTGTCCTCACTGCTGCACAGAAGGCTTATGTCCTTGATGCACCGCTCGGTGTGCCAACCCCTCTAGCATCGTCTATGGATGTTGTGAACATATGGCATCCATGTTCTGATGACTACTTGATAGTTTAGTGCGCCATGCTTTAAGGCTTAGAATCAAGGCTCCAAAGGCGTTTTGAACGCCATGGAACATATGAGATGTTCCAAGAGTTGAAATTGGTATTTCAGGCTCATTCCCATGTTGACAGGTATGAGACCTCTGACAAGTTCTTTGCCTACAAGATGGAGGAGAATAGCTCAGCTAGTGAGCATCTGCCCAGAATGTCTGGGTGCCATAATCGCTTGAATCAAGTGGGAGTTAATCTTCTAGATAAGATAGTGATTGACAGAGTTCTCCAGTCACTATCACCAAGCTACTAGAGCTTCGCGATGAACTATAACATGCAAGGGATGGAGATGATCCCGGAGCTGTTCGCGGTGCTTAAGGCCGCGAAGGTAGAAATCAAGAAAGAGCATCAAGTGTTGATGGCTAACAAGACCACTAGTTTCAAGAAGGGCAAGGGCAATAAGGGAAACTTCATGAATGGCAAGCCAATTGCCGCTCTAGTGAAGAAACCCAAGGTTGAACCCAAACCCGAGACTAAGTGCTTCTATTGTAAGGGGAACAATCACTAGTAGTGGAACTGCCCCAAATACTTGGTAGATAATGTGGCACCCCGGCTCGGAGCGACCGGTTTACCTTGTATTGCCAACCCAAAGATCATGTCTTCTGGCAACACACAACATCTTGGTACAGAAATCACCTCTTTATTGAAACTAGCGGAAGCATAGATGTTACATTACATCAAGTAGCGAGGCCAAGCGGCACACTTTGTGTGGCTGAACAATATGTACATTATTTAGTGAACATAAAGGAGCCTCAAGCATGACGTCTACACGACAGCGGAACAACAATGTAGCGGGACTCCGTAGCACAGGGACACTGATGTGGACACGGTCTAGACACGGCAGCACTCCGATCCAGTTAGACTTTCCTGAAAGCTGGCATAACACGCCAGGTCAGTACATTGGATGTAATTGCAAGCTCTCAACAAGAAAAACCATAATGGCAAACAACATCATGACAATTAAACAAGTTCAATGCAAATAGAAACATGCTACTCATGCAGTGAACAAACTTTTGTATCGAGTCACTCGGATTCCCTTACCAATAGGTTGCCTCACAACCAAACAGTGATCACGACGGACCACTAACGAACCACTCTTGGTTCCACAGGTTACTTCGTAACCCAAAACAATGATCATTTCTGGATCACGTTCAGTACCACCATCATCAGTCTCACTGACATCATCATAACTCAATAGTGCAATGCCAATAATTTAGTGTACAAGATTATTTATGAAAGTTGATCCATGGTGTGACTTACTTATGAACTGGGCCCTTATCCGCATGCGCGGCAATCGATAGTTTAATACACTCTGCAGAGGTAGCGCACTTTACCCACACTACGGAACCCATGGCCTCGGACTCCCATTCGGGTGGTCCAACGACATTCCGACAGAACCCTGCCATTCCCATAACACTCTTACGACCACTCCGACCAACTCCCCTCAGGGACTAGTCCTAGGTGACTCCGCCTTCCAGAGGCAACTACCACCGTCGTGGCAAAACAAACAATCCCAAACAGGGACCCGGTACCATAACAACAACAGGTCCACAAGGTTATGTCTGCTTACCGGGCCAGGGTACCGCACGCCCATAACCTTCCCTCTTTGGAGGTACCGACAAGAGGTATGACAACGGAACGACTACGGCCTCCCCACTAAGGCAAATGTGGTCACACTGGGCAGCCCGATTCAGTGGCACCATGACCTGACCAACTTTTGAGTTCAAGTTCAATTATCATCAGGTTTAACTTCAAATTAAGATTGCTCGAGTCATAATATGCCATGCTCATGCAACCATGTACCAAGCATCATATATCACCTTAACGATACCAGATCAACCTTATTCAAAGTTCTACTTGCACAAACTAAACTTGCAACATTTCTGATCCTTTCTTACTGATTATTTCTACTCATTACTTTAGTTGGTTTTTATCAAATAAAACTCATTTTTCCTATAACAAAAATAATACTCATGCTCATAATACCATGACAAAATTTACCTAGATCAAGTACTTAAGCAATACCCACTGGTTCAAGCATTTCTTCTATGTCAACTAAGCATTTTGATCATAACAAACTAAATAGCACACACATCATTTATTTTTAATACTATATGCAATGAATATCATATAAATTCAAGTAGAAAATCGTGAATATTACAAAGACACCACGATCATGTTGTTGTGGCTTGCCTTAGTGCAGAGGAGCTTCACACTCCTCCTGGATGCCTTCCAGACAAGCTTCACCTTCTGAAAATAATTCAAATGACCAGAAGAAAATATCAAGAACACTTCTGAAAATTACCAGAAATTCTAGGCAGCAAAAAAATCCCATCTTGGGTGTGCTGCTAGGAGTTTCCAGTAAGAGCAGAATGCAAAAAGAATCAACTCATTTGGACTTGTAGAATAAAAGTTATAGCTAGTCAAAGTTCTGGTCAAATTTGAATTAAAAAGAAAAAAAGGGGGGTGACGTCGAAGGCGTAAAACGCTAGGGCGCCACCACTCATACCGCTTCAGGCGCGGTTTGAGTGCCTGACAGTGGGCCCCAGCTGTCAGGCCCGAGAGGGAGAGAGAGAGAAACAAAGACGGGCGAAGTGGTGACGACGCTTTCTTCGGCGAGGAGTGCCCGACGACAAGATCTGGAGGGATAGGATTGAAGAGGAGGTGGAGATGCACCTGCACGTACCCATAGCGTGGCTAGGGGTGGCCAGACGGGGTCGGAATGGAGCTCTCCAGTGGCGGCAGCAGGCGGAGCTCGTCAAAGGCGATGGTTTCGGCGACGCAGGGCAACTCCAGCAGCTCCAACGGGACCAGCACACACCAGTGAATCGCCACGAACACGCCGGAGGGGTCAACTGAGGTCGAGTGGCTCTGGAGTTGGTGGGGGCAGAGGAGGGGGATCACCGGTGAGCTCGGGAAAGGGACGGCGGTCGGAGGCCTGCCTGGACGGGCTGCGGTGCTCTACGGGTTCGTGGAGGTGTGATGGCTGTGTGTGTGTGGAGAAGAACGAGCTCGGGGGGCTCTGTTTATAGCCGAGGCCGAGGCAGGGATTGAGAGCTCGCCGGAGTTCTCTAGAGCCTCGCCCGACGATGAATGGCATCAGTGAGAGAGGGGGAAGGTGCCGGAGGTCACGCGGGAGCTGTAGGCGAGCTGCGATGAGCACAGGAGCGTGGTACGCGACGAGCACAGGGGCACGGGCGCACTGTTGCGTTGGCCGCGCCGTGCCCGTGCTCGCTGCGGCGAGCTCCAGCGTCGGCGAGCGCTAGGGTGCATTTAAGGAGGCTCAAACGATGATGGTGGGGCAGTTTGGCATGGTTTTTGCAGTGAGGGCAGCGAGCACGCTAACGAAGTCCTGGATTAAGGGGTCATCGGACTGCCGGACTACAAACTTTGGCCGGACTGTTGGACTATGGAGATACAAGATTGAAGACTTCGTCCCGTATCCGGATGGGACTCTCCTTTGCGTGGAAGGCAAGCTTGGCAATTCATATATGTAGATCTCCTTCTTTGTAACCGACTCTGTGCAACCCTAGCCCCCTCCGGTGTCTATATAAACCGGAGGGTTTAGTCCGTAGGACAACAACAATCATAATCATAGGCTAGCTTCTAGGGTTTAGCCTCTATGATCTCGTGGTAGATCAACTCTTGTAATACTCATATCATCAAGATCAATCAAGCAGGAAGTAGGGTATTACCTCCATCAAGAGGGCCCGAACCTGGGTAAACATCGTGTCCCCCGCCTCCTGTTACCATTAGCCTTAGTTGCACAGTTTGGGACCCCCTACCCGAGATTCGCCGGTTTTGACACTGACATTGGTGCTTTAATTGAGAGTTCCACTGTGCCGTCATGATAAGGCTTGATGGCTTCTTAAAACGTCTTCAACGATGCGGTCCAGGGTGAGGTTTTCCTCCCTAGACAGATTTTTGTATTCGGCGGCTTCGTACTACGGGCCAACTCGTTTGGCCATCTCGAGTAGATCGATAGCTACGCCCCTGGCCATCAGGTCAGGTTTGGAAGCTCGAACTGTATTGCCAACATCCGCGGAGACTTGACCTTCGACAGATTCGAGCCCATGTCATTTGCGCTGAATAGTCACGATGAGCATGACTTAGATCTGTCATCGGACAGTGTTCGGGAATTGCGCCTGCGGCGGCCCCGGCAATCAATCCGGAGCAGATCGTGCCATCCGAGGACAGGTGGATGGACCCCGCCAAGGAGGACGCACCCTCAGCGGCGATAGAGCCGAACACTAACCCCACCTCCTATCAGGACGGTGTCATCGGACCCTCAGACTTGTCTCCGGCTACAGGCTCCGAACCGCGTGCATCCGTGCCTATCAAATCTGATTGGGCACCTATCATGGAGTTCACCTCCGCGGATATCTTTCAGCACTCACCCTTGGGCGACGTGCTAAATTCATTGAGGTGTCTCTCCTTGTCAGGAGGCTCTTGGCCGAACTATGTCTGGCTGGAGTGGGAAGCGGACGACGAAGAAATTCGTTCCCCACCGACCACCCACATAATAGCCACTATCGATGACTTAACCGACATGCTTGACTTCGACTCCGAAGACATCGATGGTATGGACGACGATGCAGGAGAAGAACAGGAACCACCGCCCATAGGGCACTGGACAACCACCTCATCGTAT